>NC_058133.1:438027423-438085671 GCF_016433145.1 Gracilinanus agilis | reverse complement strand
TTCCTTCCTCCCTTCTTCCCTCCCTCCCTCTTTCCTTCCTTCCTTCCTTCCTTCCTTCCTTCCTTCCTTCCTTCCTTCCTTCCTTCCTTCCTTCTCCCTTAAAACCATCTTGGAATCAATACTGGGTATTGGTTCCAAGGCAGAAGAGTGGTAAAGACTAGGCAGTAGGGATTAAGTGACTTGCCCAGGGTCACACAGCTAGAAAGTGTTTTGAGGCCAGATTTGAGCCCAGAACCTCCCACCTCTGGATCTGGCTTTCAATCCACTGAGCCACCTAGCTGTTCCTTTGCTAGCCTTCTTGATTGCCCACAATTCAATAACATTTATTGAGTAGTAATTAGCTGTCAAACAGTCTTTGAGATAATTAAATGTCATCTTAGAGATAGTTTCTAGATAATAATTGGAATTTTTGTTGTCCCATGGAAACAAATTAGAAATGAAAGAAGTTTTGTGAACAGCTTCTTTCCATCTTCACTGAGGGAAGATTAATTCAACTGAAATTGTAGGAAATATTTAAGCCAGATAGTAGGAATAACTTCCTAATAAAAATGGAATGTAAGACTTAAGAAGTGATAAAAGAAGAGAGTAATAGAATCTTTTTCCCTGAAAATTTCAGCACAGGAGAAACTCTTCCATGAGGTTATAGTGGCAAGAATATTGAATTTAGAATTAAAAAACTTAGTTTAGATCCTGGCACTGACACTGACACTTTGTATCCATGGGCACATCACTTAACTGCCTTGACCCTCTTTTCTTCTATGTGAAATGGAGATGATTACAATAATAACAAAAATTTATATAGCACCTACTATGTGCCAGGTACTGTGCTAAACACTTAACAGATATGATCTCAGTTGATCTTCACAACTGTCTTGGGAGGCAGATGCTAGTATCATCTCCATTTTACAGATAAGGAAACTGAGGCAAGCTGTTTAACTGGCTTGCCCAGGATCACACAACTAGTAAGCTGTCTTGAGGAGGCCAGATTTGAACTCATGTTGCCTGTAGGCCTGGTCTTCTGTGCCACCTAGTAGCTCAATAAAAACTCTTTGCTTCACAGCAAACATTTTGAAAACTATGTAAATATGAATTATAATGCAATTGCTTTGGAGATAAGAGGCTGGATTGAGTAGTCTATACATGGTTCTTAATATTTATCATTCATATATACCATTTGCCTTTTTGGCCAGTTGCTTTTCCATCAACCCCTCTCTCCTAACCTTTTCTCTTCTTCAAGTTGTTTCTTCTTTCCCCCTCACCTAGCTCATCTTTTCCTCTCCAGGTTGTCCAGCATCAAGCGGTGGCAGCGTCTCTACATCTCAAGAGCATGTTCAAGTAGATGAGAATCAACGTGAGTGGGATGCGGCTTGAGAGGGGTGGGATGGGCAGGTTCTTAGGAGTGGGGGTTGAACTTGTAGCTGAAGGAAAGAGGGCCATGTGTTTGGTATTGGTCTTTAGGCTTTGCTTCTGTATGCTAGCCTCACTTGTCCTATTCCTCTAGCTGTCACACTATCCTGCTACTTTTCTGGCTTCTACTCACCCCGAGTGGAGTGGAAGTTTGTTAAGGGAAGCACAACCAGCCTGGTTTGCTTTGACAACAAGATTACTGGTGAGTCACTGGGTCCTTTTGACAATCTCCTCAATCCACCAAAACACACAAATCTATGGTAAAAGAAGCAGTTATGCTATGTAACCTCAAGGGAAAACATGGAGCTAATTTGGTGTCAAGATAGTACCTCCATTTATGTAAGAGGGTAGTGAGAAAAGGTTCCCTGGGCCCTTTGGATTCAAGGATGCTTATGAATTTGGTGTGACATTTTTTCCATCTTACTCTTTCTCCGTGCTTCCTCCTCCTGATGTTTATTTCCCAACAACCACAGCTTCCTACCAAGACCGGGTGGACTTCTCCCAGACTGGTATTACTTTCCGTACTGTGACCCGAAAGGACACAGGAACATATACATGTATGGTCACAGATGGAACCAACTATGGTGAGATCGCCGTGCAGCTCACTGTATTAGGTATGAAACTGCATAATTCTCTTCTCTAATCCTTCTGCTTTAAAGTTTATTGCCTTTCTCCTCTATTTCTAAAATGATTTTCCAGGGCTTAGAAAGGTTGGCAATTGTTGAGAATGCTAAGGGAAGAGGGACTTAGAAATGAACCTTTTGGAGCCTAGAAAGAGGGGGTAATCCCCAAATCATACAGAAACTGAGGGACATCAGGCCAGTGATCTAAGGAGATTGAGAATTATAGATAGAATTCAGGAGAACTGGGTTCCACCTTTCTATCATAGTTAAGCCTGACCGTGCTATAGTCAAGAGTAACCTGCTGTCAGGAATCAAGTGAGAATAAAAAGAATAAAAGAATAAAATGTTATGCTAATATAAGCTTTCATTACTTTTCCCTTTCCTTCCCTCTCTTGTTCTTTGGCATATTTGATTTTTGGTTACAGAGTCCTCTAGAGGAATATTTTTTGTTAATGGATGGCTTTAGTGACCAAACTCCAGGTTAAGATCAGTGTCTCTCTCTCTTCCTAGTGCCACCATCAAAGCCCACTGTCAATGTCCCATCTTCAGCTACCATTGGACATCGAGTTATTCTGACCTGCTCTGAGACAGATGGTTCTCCACCCCCTGAATATCAGTGGTACAAGGATGGGGTTCCGATGCCTCAGGACCCCAAGAAGAACCGTGCCTTCAGCAATTCTTCCTATACAATGAACTCTAAGACAGGGGAACTGGTATGAAGGTCATGGATCCCTAGGGGTTGGTGAAAAAGTAGAAAGGAGAAATTGAATGGATCTCTTGAGTTTGGGGAGAGGCCTCTGGGACTCCCCTTGGAGCAAGAGGCTGACTTACTGCCTACCTTCTAGGTGTTCGACCCTCTGACAGCTTCTGATTCAGGGGAATATTCCTGCCAAGTTCATAATGGGGTTGGAATGGCCATGCGTTCAGAAGCTATGCGTCTGGAAGCTGGTGAGTCAGGGTGGGACAGGATGTGATTGATGCCAAGCCTCTATGTGGCAGAGCTTGGGGTTTATGGGGGAGTGTTTTTTTTGTCCCCATTTTTCCTCTAGCTTTATATTTGTTTGGCATTGGAGGTGGCCGAGTTAGGTAATTAGAAAAAAACCTTGGGGGTACAGTTTCCTGATTACTCCAGTTGTGTTTCACAGCCGAACTGAATGTAGGGGGCATCGTGGCAGCTGTTTTGGTGACACTTATTCTCCTTGGGCTCCTGGTTTTTGGCGTCTGGTTTGCCTATAATCGAGGATATTTCAACAGTGAGTACCTACACCTATTCCTCATTCCTGTTTTTCACCATCCCCCTTTCCCTCCCTCCCACAAAGTGATGGACCTTGCCTGGGTTCTGCATCATTTCCATTTAAGTAGTCTTCTGTGTGGTGGGGGGAAGACTTGGGGATCTCCTCCCATGTGCACCTGGAAGAGCATTAAGCAAAGTGCTGTCTGATCTTTATGACTCCATTTTCTTTTCTTCTTTCAGGAACAAATAAAGGGTGAGTGAGATGATGGGCTCGCCTCATCTAGCAGCTACTGCAGTTGCCCTTATGCAACAGGAGTTTCTGAAGCTGAGAGCAAGGAGATGGCAGCTACAATTCATACTTGTGATGGGCCTGGGGATGGGGTTGGGAATGGCAGGAGGAACCCAGACTGGGAGGGAGGACTACTAAATTAATGTTTTTTTCTGTATCTTGCAATACTCTGTAAGGTTGAAAGTGGGGAATTATCTTGGCTTTTAAATTGGATATCAGAGGTGAGAACACTGACCATCTCTCCTCACTGACTTTTCAGGAGCACCCCTAAGAAAGTAATCTATAGCCAGCCCTCCGCCCGAAGTGATGTGAGTGTGTTGGGTTTGAACTGGGAGGATGTGGGCATTTGGGGAAGGAGAGGGAGGGTTGTCACAATGGAATGGTTGGGATTTCTACTTTTGTGATGATGGGACCATTTAGTCTATGAATTTACTTGAAGTTCTTTTTTCTTAGGGAGAATTCCGACAGACATCATCATTTTTGGTGTGACCCCCAACCTATCTCTTCTCCTGTCTTCTGAGTTTATCCTTCATGGATTCATTCTACGGGACTCTGACCTCCTGATGTTAAGAATTTCTCTGGATTCCTTATTTTTTTTAGTCTGTTCCCTCTTAGGATTTTTTTTTACAATGACTCTTCGGTGAGGCCTTTTGTTTTGTGTTTATGAGTGAAATGGAGCAATAATACCCTTCTCTTCTCCCATCACTGGTGGACTTGCCTGAACCATGTTCCTGGTTTCTAATAAACAGTCTTTCAATTTGCCTAGCACTGCCCAGGGGCAGGGCAGTGGCCTCTGGAGTTGTCACCCACTTTAGCAAGTGACTTGCAATTCTCTTACTTAGTGTTAAGTAGGGGTGCTTGGAAGTTTTTGATTAATTTAAAAGTTGCTGATTGACAAAGGGAGTTTGATTCACTCTTCACAAGAATCTGGCAGATTGAGCGATGCCTGTCCTGATCCCTCTACCTCCCCCTACCTGCCCCCAACTCCCTACTGCAGGAGTGGCCAAGCTCCCAATGAATAACTTCCTTTGTATATTCTGAACTTAACCCTAACTTGGGGTGTTATAATAATGTTTGGACTCCCCCAGGACTGAGGAGAAGCTGGGGCCTGAGGCCAGAACAGTGTTTCTCAGATAGGGTCACAGATTGGAGCTGTGGACTCTCAACAGTGAATTGGTAGTGAAAAATCTCTTCGGTTTTTGGGCCCTCCTTTCAAGAGAGATGCTTCTAGAAAATCGCCTAACATCTTCCTGGCTTTGGAACGCTTGGCAGATTGGCCTCTTCTGCAAGACCGTCCGGATCTTTTTGGTGAAGGTGGCTCCAGGGCCAAGAGAGCTCTCAAGGAAAAAGCACAGGATGACAATATTTAACACCCACTGATCTACACTAAGTAGAGCTGGGACTGGAGGCTCAAAGCATTAGCTTTTCATTGACTGAGATAGACAGGTTTGCCTTTTCAGAAAGGTGTGTGTGCTTGGGCAGCCTCAGCTCCCTGCTGAATTACAGGGTGTATGTAGTAAGTATTGTGTATGAATGCCATGTAAAATAAAAATGTTTTGTCTAAATAGGTTGTTTTGTCTATGTTAGGGTCTCAAAGTTGATTAAGCCAGGTAAATTCAGGTGAAGGGCCTTCACTATTTTCCTGGTTCTTGTTTACTGGAGGAGACTTTTGTTCAGGGATAGGCCCCCTCTGCCCTCTAGTGCTCAGTGTCATCACTGCTGTAGGAATACAACTGTTGAAGCAAGTAAATCTTACTAATTTTTTTTTTTTTTTTTGGTCAGGCTTTGGAAATTGGAGGGCAATTGTTAATGCTTCACATGTCTCCATAAATTGTTGGCAGATAAGTGGGACTGCAAATATCTTGCAAATCTTTGATCTTTAAACTTAATTATCAACAATTGAGCATTTCAAAGTATATACAAAGAAGAAAAAACTGAACTGTTATGTAGTTTGCTTTTTTGCCCTGTCCTTCTAAGATTATATTTTGGATCACTTAAAAAATGTTCAAATCACTGATTCAGATAAAATCATAGATAGTATGCTTATCAATTTCATGAATAACATGCAGCTGAGAGGATCAGGGAAGATGTTAGATGCCAGGATGGGAATCCAAAATGATTTCAACAGTGGACCACATTTAATAAATGTAAAATTTTTACATGGGTTCAAAAAGGCAACTTACACAAGCAACAAAAAGGCATTTGCAAGTACGGGATGGTGGGAGGCATGACTAGATAGCAGTTCATTTGGAAAAGATCTGAGAGTTTCATGGACTATACCCTCAACACCAGCCTTCTCACTGAGCCATCTTTAATTATTAGTCACCTTGGGGGCACCTGGGTAGCTCAGTGGATTGAGAGCCAGGCCTAGAGACGGGAGGTCCTAGGTTCAAATCCGGCCTCAGACACTTCTCAGCTGTGTGACCCTGGGCAAGTCACTTGACCTCCATTGCCTAGCTCTTACCACTCTTTTGCCTTGGAACCAATACACAGTACTGATTCCAAGACTGAAGGTAAGGGTTTAAAAAAAAAAAAAGTTAAAAAAAATTATTAGTCACCTTTTTCTATGGAGACTATCCTAGACGCCATGAGGTAGTCCTCAGGTGATAAGAGATGATAATCCTAATGTCTTTTTTGGTCAGACCACATTTTATAAATGAACACTGATAAACTAAAGAAGGGAGGGTGAATAGGGTAGTGAAAGACTTGAGAGGTCCTACTAAATATAATTGAAAGTAGCAGGGCCATTTTGTCTGTAGAAGATAAATTTTTAGGGAGATCATGATAGTGCTCCTTGGATATATGAAGAACCATTATCTGGAAGGGGGGACAAGATTCATTCTGTGTCCAAAGGACAATACTTAGAGCAGTAAGTGAGAGTTGCAGAAAGTCACATTTTATTTCAATCTAAGAAAAAATTTCCCAAAACTTAAGAGTTGTTCCAAATTGGAATGCACTGTCTCAAGAAGTAATGTATTCCTCTTTCTTAGAAGACTTTAATCCAATTTGGATGACTGCTTATTAAGGATGTCCTAAGAGGATTCTAATTTGAGTCGACTAGTCTGAAGAGTTCCAGTCTCTCCAAAAATCCCTGCATGGGTCCTAGTCACCTATGAGGGAAGCCAAAGACTGCAAAACAATGGGGAGGGAGAGGGGTTTAAGGACTAGGGAAGGATAGAGATTTAATAAATAATAGACAAGAGACACAGAGAGAAATCTGCAGTGGTGTCAGTGAGGCAACTCCCAGAGAGAAAGAGTTATACCATTTCAGTATTGGAGGTTTTCGTAGTTTCCGTCAAACAAAAGGAAACAGCAAAGGTTTTAACATATTAGTGTCCAATTACAAAGATAAAGAAATGAGCAGTAACACACTTGTACTGCCAGGTGCCCAGGAAGAGTAATTTGCAAGTCTTTCCTGGGGACAGAAAAAACTTCTGACTTCCCAGAACCCTGGCTGACACCTTTTTCAGCCTGACCACTTTTTCAGATGTTAAGGGTAAGTCTTTGACATTCCAAAAGAACTTTACAACTTGTCTGTCAGTTTTCAGACTACAGATAATAGCTTAATTTTTAAGTCCAACAACATTTTAACCCAATCCAATTTAAGGATTCAGAAATCAATCATGTGAAATATATCCATAAGTCTGGTCCATGAACACTTTACTTATCAGAGTCAGTTTTTGAATACATCTTTAATATCTTCATGATTCATCATTTACTGAAACCCTTCACTAGCCTTTGTGAACCCTTCAAAATCTTTAAATTCCTTGATTCTATGACTTGAAAGCATCATAAGGGTAGATGTATTACTAAGAGAGAAAAAAAAGCATTCCTAGTTATGAAACAGGCCAAGGATAGCAGATGGACAGTTTGGGAACTGTAATGCTAACCAAGAAATAGGCAACTAAAAGAAGGCTTCTTGAGCACCAAACAGGATTTATAAAAAGACAAAAATTGTGTACAGTATTAGGTGGCATTGAAGTGTTTCTAGTTTTTGTGGGTTGGAGGGAAAGGGACAAATACCCACACCAATGAGATTGGTATTCAAGGAAAACTGTTGATATCGGAGGATGAAATACGAGAGGTAGGAATCAATGAGGAGTTAGGTCTGGAATTTGGAGTAATATAATTGGTTAATATCCAAACAAAAGTTCTAGTTTCCCTCAATTCCCATAACCCACAACACTTCTTTCTAGCCAGTCTCCCAAAAAGGTAAGTGGTCAAGTCTGAGACCTTATCATCACTCTTTTTGAGCGTGGATTATAGATTTCCTAGCTTTGATCATAATCTGTCCCTCCAAATCTGTGTCACTATCCCTAAATTTCTTCATCAGTATAACCTGAATTCTCTGTCCCTCCATGTTTTCTCAATCCATTATTGCTATTCTACTTCCTTCATAGGTCTTGACTTTGGCAGGGATTTCCAACCCAACTTTTCAAGTATGAGTATCTCTTAAAAAACAAAAAAACAAACTTTACTGATAATTTTTATTTTATGCCACCTTAATCTCTCCCCCCTCTCTTCAGAGAGCCACCCCATTTAATAAAGAATAGAAGAAAAAGATCAGAAAAAAAGTAGTTCAGCAAAGCTAACCAACTTGTTAACTTCCATACTCATAGTTCTCTACCTTTGTAAAGAAGGGAGGCCCATTTAAAATTTTATCTTCAGGCCAAACTTGGTCATAAATATTCAGCACTCAAATTTGACTTGTGGAGTCTTTTCCATTTCATTGTTTTCATTGTGTATATTGTGTTTCGGTTCTGCTTATTTCACTTTGCATCTGTTCAGATGTCTGCTCTATTTTTGGTTCTCTCCCTTTACCTGGTCTTACTGACCTAATGTTTTTATGCATATTTTAAAATTTTGCTATTCTTAGTGACTTCTCCTATCCCAACAACACAGCACTACCTTGTTGAAAAAGCACCAACTCTGGGGGTCAGAAGTCCTGGGTTCACAGTGGAAATGCACATTGGCTATTGGGGGAAGTGGTAAGGAGGGGTGAA
The DNA here is from genome assembly GCF_016433145.1 of Gracilinanus agilis. Taxonomy (NCBI): domain Eukaryota; kingdom Metazoa; phylum Chordata; class Mammalia; order Didelphimorphia; family Didelphidae; genus Gracilinanus; species Gracilinanus agilis. The sequence continues at coordinate 438,077,115 of NC_058133.1, read as the reverse complement.
GGGGAAAGTAAAAACATGAATCATGTAACCATGGAAAATTTTTCTAAGAAAATAAAATATTTAAATCTTTTAAAAAAAAATTTTTTTTAACTCCTGGGTTCAAGTCTTGCTTCTTTGTGACTGTAGGCAGGTCATTTTCCCTCTGGGGATCAGTTTCCTCCACAACAAAATGTGGAGGTTCTATTTGATGCTGTCTGAGAACTCCTTAGGTATACCTCTATGCATCTGTAGGGTTTCCATTATAACAAATCATTAAAGTATTAAGGATGTATTCAAAAGCTGAATGATGAGCAAAGTGCTCATGGACCAAACTTATGGATATATTTCTGATGTTTCACATGATTGCTGAAACCTTAAATTGGTTGGGTATTAAACCTTAAATTGGTTGGGTATTGGAGCAACTTAGAAATCAAGCCTTTGCTGTGATCTGCAGCCTGGAAGGCTAGCAAGCAATCTCAATAGCTTCTTTGTAATGTCAAAGACCTGCACTCAGCATCTGAATGAGATGGTGCCTGTGTGTTGAAGGAAGGACTTTCAAAGGAGCTTCTGTGGTCTGGGCACTGGCTATGCCATTTGTGTCCATATCCATTCTTTTATCTTGTTGATTGCCAAAATGATGCTAATATTTCTGCTATGATACTTGTTTGACATCCTGCAACCCCCATTTCTACTTTCCTTAATAAAGTAACGCTAACTAACCATCTGAGCTGACAGGCTGACCCGATACCACACTTTTGTCTCTCTGTGTTTCTTGTTTCTCTGATCCTTCTATGTCTCATTGTCTAGCCTATAAGCTTAATGTTTTGCTTTCCAGAGTCCAACTTCCCTTCACGTGATTCCCTCCCAAGATTCAAACCCACCCAAGAATTTTATGTATGAGCTGGACTCTGGCTTCTCTTTTTTATCCTATCGTCTGTAGTACTAAATACAACTAAGTAAAACAAACCAACTTTAACCATGCTGAAAATGTTATTCCATAACTATATAGTTCATTAGCTAATTAAATTATCTCATGATATACATGTACATCATTTTGCACACCATAAGAGGTTAACATAAATATTGCCCAATATTAATTCTGCTGAAAGAAAGGAGACATGTTTCACAATCAGTTTTCTGAAATCGAGACTGGTCACTGCATTGACCACAGTTATGATGTCTTTTCAGTGCTTCTTTTCCCTAATGTTGGTCATGGTGTAAATTTTTTTGTTTCTGTTTTTGTTTCATCCTACAATAGTTCATAGAAGCAGTCAACTCTTTGGGTTCTCCATATTTATTGCTTCTTTTTTTTAAAACTTTACCTTCTGTCTTAATATCAATTCTAAAATATAAGAGTAGCAAGGGTTCAGCAATGGAAATTAAGTGATTTGCCCAGAATCGCATTTTTAGGCCGGGTCCTCCCTTCTCTAGGCCTGGCACTCTTAGCTTGCTACCTAGCTGTCCCAAAAATTCTTTTTATTTTAATTAATTTTAGGGTATTTTTCCATAGTTACATGATTCATGTTCTTTCCCTTTCCCCCAAGTCAACCCCCCTTCCTCTCCATAGCCAAGCAAAATTCCACATGGTTTTACATGTATCATTGATCAAGACCTATTTCCATATTATTGATAGCTGCACTGGGGTGATCGTTTAGGGTCTACATCCCGATAATATCCCCTTCAACCCACGTGTTTAAGCAGTTGTTTTTCTTCTGTTTCTACTCCCACAGAGAAAAGAGAAAAATTATTACCAGCTGAGACAGCAGCTGGGACAGCCTTCCCTAGTGGAATCTGTACAGACTAACAGTACAATACAGCTTATATAGGTTTACAAGATACAAGGCTATCCCTTTTCACATCTAGGTTCTTATTTGTCTAGACACAACTCATCACGAAATATGGGTAGTGATAAGTGGGTGACAGTTAGGATATTTACTCTTCACATATACCTAAACACTCAACCTTAGTTAGCTATATGTTTATCCTACATTCTATCCTAACCTATTTGTTTGTACCTAAACACTCATCCCCAGTTAACTATGAGTGTTTTACCTTGCATTCCATCCTGATCCATTTGTACTGGTGTCCTTTTGATATCTGCAAGGGGAATTTATGACTGATCCACCACTTGCCTAGGTTGCTTGGCCTCCTGGAGGAATTAGGTCAGTTTCCTGAATAATGAAGGATTGGATTAATCTACTTCAATTCTACTTTATTCTCTAACCTATTTCATTTATTCAGTCTACTTCACCACCTAGCTACCCCATATGTATATTACCTCTTACATTTACTGGAAGCCTCTAATGACTAAATTTTATGATAAACAGCCACTCCCATACAAGATGGGTTGGTAAGGTGGCATATATAAGAGGTGCCATGGCATTGAGTTCTAGTGATTGGAGGAGAGGGTGTACAGATATTCAAGATGGCTAAACAGCTTTTCCTTTGTATACAGAAAAAAGGTCCCATGTCTGATATAAATCAAGGATTCTAAGGCAGTGATTAACTAGATGAGTTTGCAGATAAATAAGATTGGATGCCTCATCTTGAATATCTGTAGAATTCAGAAACTTGTAATCTATCCAAACTAGGGGATTAAAAGAAACTTTCATTTGTGCCAAGGTGAGTGTTATAAATTTGGAAATAGAGAAAAATCTTCTGAACTGGCTAGAGATATAGAATGACATAGTAAAATCAGAATAAATTTCATAAGTGAGAAAATAAAGGAAGTATTTTTAGGGAGTTTTTTTTAAATTTTTTAAATAGAGTTGTTTCCATTGCCAAGGGAAATGACCTTGAGGCATCTGGGGAAGGCCTAGGTTGGAACAATAGCCTTTGCTTAAAATAGTTTGCAACTTTCCTTTGTTATTCTTCTTGTGAATGTTGATTTAGGGGAAAAACTCTAGGGTTCTAATGTTTGGGAGTAAAGAAGTCACCTTACAGAAATAGCTAAATATAATATATATGTGTTTACATATGTGCATTCACTATTAAACAATATTTGTTTAAATTCATAGCGAAATGCTGGCATTTTATGGGTGTGAAAAACCTAGATAGAAATATCTTCATATATAGCACGGAAAGAGTACTTCGTAGAACTTCAAACCAGATGTTAGGGAATGTATTGCAGCTGTCAAGAGTTTTTTAAGACCAAAATATTTTATATGATTTTTTAAAATAAAGGCACTTTTGATGTTGAATAAGTAAACCCCTTTAAAATTCCCATTCAACAATCATCAAAACTATCATAAGTACATTTTTCTAATATTTTATTTAGATCTTTAACTTTTTTCTAATTTATATTCCTATGAGATTTGTCAGAAAGAGGAATGTTTGTCATCTACAATTATTTTCTTACTTTCTAAATTTCATTTTAATGTATTTTAGTTTTTAAGTATTTAGATCATATACTATTCAGGGTATGTGTGTATATAAGTGTATTTAGATATATAATATAGTTTTTCATTATCTTTAATACCTTTAATCATATTAGACTTTACTTGTTTCTCTTGGCAATATGTTTTTAATATTGCTTTGTCTCAGATAATTTTTGATGATCTTTTTGAGATTCTGCTGAGGCATAATAAATTCAATTCCAAGGCCATCATTTTCATTCCATAAAAAACTTTCTATTTTAATTTTATTTCTTGCATACAGGTGGTAGTTGATTTTTCTTTCTAATTCATTCTACTACCTCCTTTCATTTTTGTGTGAATTATTTCCATTAACATTTAGTATTGTCATTTTGATTTTCCCTCCATCAAATCCTATATTTCTTTCTCTCTTAAAAATAATTAGCACTAGTCTTTGTCATAAGTCATTTAGAATTGTTCTGGATCACTGTATTGCTGAAAGTAGCCAACTGATCATTATATAATATTGCTGTTATTGTGTGTAATATTCTCTTGGTTCTGCCCACTTCACTCTATGTCAGTTCATGTAAGTCTTTCCTGCTTTTGCTGAAAGCATCCTGTTCATCATCTCTTACAGCATAATGGATCACTTCAATTTCCAATTCTTTATCCATGTATAATTTATTCTTATTTTGTTTTGACATTTAATTATTTTATTTTTCAGTTATATGTAAACAAAAATTTTTAAACATTTTTGTGGCATACCAGGTATATTATCATCTTGAAAGTATTATTGATGCATGGTTATTGTAACCCATCTGCTCAAGTATCAGACTCATGGTCATTTTATTTCTGGATCACGGTATGTAGCTGGTACTCTGTAAATCCTAACTGCTCTCCAAACCATATGGTCAAGAGAATTCCTGTGCAGAGACAAATGGTCCTAGCTAACACTTTATTAGACCACATTCCTTTACAGCATCTGTTTGATTAACCACCTCTTTGATCATGTGGTTGGCTATTGAGCCAATGTTAAATCCTATACCATGTCACATGTTCATTAGCTACCTCCCATTCCACATTCCTTGACACCCCAATAAAAGTTTGGGAACATGTGCAACTCTCTCTACCACCATCAGAAGAGCAAGCACGCTGAATCCCATGTTCCTGAAGCCATTGTCTTTGTTCCTTTGTTGTGTACTCTATTTTCTTCACTCATCCTCAGTTTCCAATTCTCTTTCTCACGTGTCCACCCACGAATATATTAATGTGTGGACAAAGACAGGCACAATTTTTTAAAAATTTGAACTCCAAATTATGTCCTTCACTTTGTCCTCTCCCCCTTCCTTGAATGCACAATTTGATAAATATTATATATATACACGTGTGCAGTCATGCAAAATATTTACATATTAGACATATTGCAAAAGACAGGCCCCCCTCAAGAATAATAAAGTAAAAATAATCTTCAATTTGCATTAAGATTATCCTCTGATTTGTTTTAACTTAATAAATGGGTTTCTTTATTGTTAAAAAAAAAATCTCTGACACTATCTGGACTCTAGGCAACATCTGCTCTGAGCCTCACCTGAAAAATGAGGGCAATAAGTGAATATAATGTAATGGAAAGTCCTTTGAAAACTTTAAAATGTTACCCTCAAAAGGACCCTCCCTCGTAACAAAGAGAGCAGACTGCATCTGACCAGGAAACTTATCGTCCAACGTTCCGGGTGCCCAGTATGTGACGGACCCATTTCCATAGCGCACGTTTCCGGCTCTGGCCGGCTATTTCCGGTACACGGAACCTGGACTAAATGGGAGTTTTGGTCTTTGCGAGTAGCTAGCTACCTGGAGCATTGTCATGGCATCAGCTGAAACTCCAGCTCTGGATCCGACCCTCGCCCAGATTTCAGCCCAGGCCCTGGCCCTAGCTCCGGCGGTGGAGCTGGGCTTTGCGGTCGAAGCACCGGGTTGGCGCCTGCGGAGCGAGCAGTTTCCCAGCAAGGTTGGAGGACGGCCCGCGTGGCTCTCCGAGTGTGACCTGCCTGGCCCAACGGAGCTCGCCTGCCCGCTATGCCACCGCCCGCTCGCCTTTCTACTGCAATTGTACGCGCCGCTCCCGGGCCGCGATGACGCTTTCCACCGCGACCTCTTCGTCTTCTGTTGTCGGGAGCCTCCGTGCTGCGCCGCGCTCCGAGGTCAGGACCCGCTCATTCTCCCCGAGCCTCCGCCGCCTCCTCCACCCAGCAGGGAAGGCCGAGACCTAGCGTGGTCAGGTCGACCGATCTTTTCTAATAGTGTCGGCAGAAAGCTGTGCCCTCTTTGGTTTTGCCCGAGAGAAGATCCAAGGAGTGAGGGAAGGGGAAGAGAAGCGTTTATGTAACGCCTCATGGCTTATGATTATTACCTCATAACGTCCTCGCCACAACTCTGGGAGGTAGGTGTCATTATTCCCATTTTACAGGTGAGGAAACTGAGGCAGAAAAGTTAAAACGATTTGCCCGGGATCACTCAGCTAGTGTCTGAGGCCAGATTTGAACTCGGTCTTCCTGACTCCGGGAGGGAGCTACCACCTATCCAGAGGGAAGGAGGTCATGGGGAAAATAGGACAGTGGAGAAAAAGTCCTTCCTCGAGTGTATGTGTGTTTTGAGGGTGAAGTGCTTTAGAGTACAGGATTGCATCCACTTCCTAGTCCTCCCTTCCTTTTTTCACATCCCTTTCCCTTTCCTACGATTATTTTCTTGCTCCTTTAAAGATTTTCCTCCGATCCTCCCCTCCCCTCTTTGGATTTTGGCTTGTTAAAAAAAAAATTAGCCATATATGTATTCACTCAGTATAGAAGTACATGCTACAGTTATTAGCTCCACTTTAAAAGTTTAAAAAAAACCAAACAACCCACAAGACAGTGGTTCAAATGAAGTGAGATATCACTGACACAGTAACCGACAGGCAGGATTACCACTAGATGGTGGTGCAGTAAATGTAGGGCACTAGGTCTGGAGTCTGGAAGACCCGAGTTCAAATTTGACACTCACTAGCCTTGTAACCCTGGGGAAATCACTTAGCATCCATTTGCCTGTTTTCTCGTCTGCAAAATGGGATAGTACCCCCACCCCTTGCTGTGAGGATCAAATGAGGTAATAATTGTAAAGACCTGTACATAGTGAGTGCTATATAAGTGTTATGAGATTCCCTCTTTATTATTAGTGTGTATGACTACCTCTAGTATTTTGAAAGGCTAACATGAGAGAGGGATTGTATTTGTTTTGTTTGGCCCCAGTAACAATAGTAGTGATGATAATACTAACAAATCACAGTCATGTAGTGCTTTAAGGTTTACAAAGCACGTTAGAAATATTTCATTTGAACTTCACAACAAACCTAAGAAGTAAGTACTATTTATCTCCTAATTTTAAAGATTTGAGAAATTGTAAAGAGAGATTAAGTGCTTTGCCCAACATGAAACAGTTTCTAAGTGTCTTGAGGAAGGATTAAATCTTTCTGTCTGTTTCAAATCCATGGCTTGTTGTTCAGAGTTGAAAAAACAGGTTAGTGAAAGGGGACCAAGGTGTTAATTTAGCCTAGGGAACTGTCTAGATACCCAGCTGTAATTTTATGGGTATCTAGGCTGTTACTAGCAAAAATGAAGCAGATGCCCACTTTCACTGAGGCAGATTTGCTCAAGGCCCTGAAACCAATGAGATATTTAGATATATAAAAAATAGCTCTTTAATTAAAAATAAATTAGGAGATGAGGATTAGGAAAAGAGAGGTCCCTACTTCTAAATTTCTTCTCACTCGAACCTTGCTATGTCTGTAGACAAAACTCTGTTTTCTTGATGGTAGCTGCCACTCCCTAATCTAGCTAAATCACCAGAAAAATCTAAGATCTGTCTGGCTAAAATTACCTCCCTTTACTTCCAAAAGTTGGTTCAAGGGTTTGTTAACAGTGGCTCAAAATGACAGAGCCCCACTCTGCAGGGTTTGACCTTGGGTTGGAACCCAAAGCCCAACCTTATAGTGTGTGTGTGTGTGTGTGTGTGTGTGTGTGTGTGTGTGTACACATACATACATATATACATACATAAATAATAATAATTTTATATATATATATATGTATATACATAATATAAATAAAGCCCAGGCAAGTTGGCACACACTTACAGACAGCAGGGATAATCAGATCTGCACCAAAGTGCTCTTCAGCTGATGAGGAACCACAGGGTCCTTTACTCTCCAAAGACTTGAGATAGGAAAAGCTCCTAGAAGCAGCTCTTCCTCCCTTGGGTAGGACCACTATCCAAAAGGCAGTCCAAGACCAAGGATCAAGTGCTAGTGGTTTTTCAGTTAACCCTTTTTCTCCTCCCAGCTTCTAGAATACTTACTCCAAAATTCTTTGGCATGTGCCAGTGTCAGTTCCTTAAAGCCAACTTTCAGTCTTATGCTTCTCTCTCTAATTTCCCTATTACAGAGTGTAGATCTACAAACAGTGGGTGCAATGTGCAGCAGAGCAGATTTAGATTTAGATACAAAGCATCTAAGAAGTAAAGAAAAAGTAATGAAGGAGCACTAACAAACTGGGGCAGGGAATGAGAAGTGAGGGAAATCTGAAGAAAGGGCATTTAACTTGACCCTTTAATGGAGTCAGGACTTTCAAGAGCTGGAGGTCAGGAGGGAGAACATTCTGGGGTTGGGGGACAACCTGCGCAAAGGCGTGGAGATTTCATCTTTGGGGAATAGCACATTAGGCAATTTGATTGCCATGTAAAAGTCATGTGGTCTAATGTGTGATCAACTTGGAAAGAAGCTGGTGCCAGGTTGTGAAGGGTTTTTAATTCCAAACAGAAGAGTTTATCTTTTATATGGTTACAGGCAATGGGGATCTATTCAAGCTTCTAGAACAAGGGAGTAGCATGGTCAGACCTGAACTTTAGAAATATCAATTTGGCAGCTATGTGGAAGATGGATTGTAGGAGGGAAAGTCTGAGGGCAAGGAGACTTTTGCAAGTCTTTTACAATAGTCTGGGTAAGAATTGATGAGGTCCTGAAGTAGAATGGTTGTGATATCAGTAGAGAGAATGAGACAGATGAGAGAGGTATATTGTGGAGGTGCGATTCGCAAGATTTAGCCACTGTATGGATATGTGGATTGAGTTCAGGAGAATAGTGGAGGTTGACTCCTAAGTTGTGAATCTGTATACTGGAAAGACAGAAAAGTCCTTGACTTCTGTCAGGAAGTTAGGAAGAAAGATGAGGTTAGGGTAAAAGTTGTATTTTAGACATGCAAAGTTTTCAGATATCCGTGGAACATAAAGGTAGAGATGTCCAGTAGGTAGATAGAAGGACAGAATCCTGGGACACACATAAAGAGTGGGGCATGAATGATGCTGTTTTGGAGGAGGCTGAAAAGAATCAGTGAGAGGTGGGAAGAGAGAGAGGTCAGCAACTTCAAATACTTCACTGAGGTCAGAGAGGATGGGGATTTTTGAATGTCTTTACCAAAGTTTATTGTGATTTTTGTGCCACGTTCATGTTCACAAAGCTAGAAAATGTAAGATAGGATTCAGACCCAGGTACCTCCTGACTCTTAAGTGTAGTGCAGTTTCTGGTTGTCATGCTTCTTTGAGGTATTTTCTTCCATTTTATTAGTTCAGACTGATAGATAAGTTATTTATTAAGTTGAACTGAAATTTACTCCATTAAAAAAAAGTTGCCACTTTTCCCTCTATGTGGCATTTTATGGAATTACAGAATCTTGGAGTAGGAAAGAGGCCTCAAAGATCCTCTTGTCCAATTTTTGCTTAAGCAAAAATCTCTCCATCAGCATATTTCTAAAATGTTGCCTAGGAACTTCCATGAAAAGATTTGAATCAAATGGGGGATGGGGGTGGGGGAATCAAATAAATTCAGTCCAATAAAAAAAAGCAAATGAAATGGAAAACTCATCTAAAAAGGGATGTGTACAAGTAGGGTGTCATTCCCCATTATCTATAAACTGAAAAGTGGAGGCAAGAGCCTGTAATTATATGAACAAGATGGTTCAGCCTAACTCTGTGGTCACTTGGTAACTAACAGATATCTTTGGCATTATGAACAACTCCAGAAGCATTTAAGGTGTTTTTACCCTGATATCTATGATTTTCTCTTTGATATAATTTAGAGAACCCATCTTTTATGGGCATAGTATTTTTATGACTACATTTTGATTCTTTTCATTCTACTTGTCTAGTTTTTAGGAATCAGCTACCCAGGAAAAATGACCATTACTCTTATGAGCCACCATCTGATGAGCCGCCAGATGAAGTAAATGATTCTCCAAGTGTACAGCTTCGGTCTGGTGTTCATCTCTGTAGGGTTTGTGGCTGTTTGGGTCCCAAAGTTTGTTCCAAGTGTCATAAGGCTCATTATTGTAGTAAGGATCATCAGACTCTGGATTGGAAATTGGGACATAAACAATCTTGTGCATCAGGTAAGTTAAATACTTTAAAAAATTATTTTCCAAATAATTTTCTTTCAGCTTCCTATCCTTCTATTTTGTGGTTCCGAGGCTTTAATAGAGATGTAAAAAAAATGATGCAACTTTAAAGAGATGAACTGCTAGGGTGTACTTTAATTTTTTTAAATAAAAAATTTATTGATGTATTTTTTTATATCACCTACATTTTCCATTGTATCCCACTGCCTGTCTTCCTCCCAGAGTCATCTCTTACCTGTTTTCCTCCTAGAGTCATCTCTTATGATAAAGAATTTTAAAAGGGGAAATGAGAAAAAAGCTATATAAAACTAGCCAAAATATTGAAAATTCTGACATACTCAGTATTCTACACTCCATAATCCCCTTTGGCAAAGAAAAGAGAAGAGAGTGCACTTTCCTGTAAAGTGACACTTTAATTGTTTAAGCTGAGAGAGATGATTACTTTCTGTGAACTTTATCATATTCTATCATATGATATGGTATCTTCTTAGAAATTAAGTACTTTATGGATGGATTATTACCAATTGAAATATAACATGAGTGAATTATCAAAAAGCATGTGTTAAAATTTCTGTTAATGTTCGTTAAGAATTTTGATGTTTAAAAATAGGTAGGTTTCTTTGAAATCCCAGGAATCTGGTATAGGTTAGAGGATTGAAGAGAGTCGGGTACAGTTCTGCCACTTCCCTTCCCTCTAAGCTTTTCCTCAGCATCCATCATTCCTGAACCCAACAACTAGTTTTATTTGAAGGGCTGTAGTAAATAGATTGTGAACTCATAAAGAAGCCCACAAAGTCGTTTTTTCTGTTATCTTTGAGTGATTATCTGTGACTTTACATGGTAACTAATGCATATATATTCTTCTAGATAATTCATGGTCTGAAATCCCAGACCACAAGTTCCTTTTTCCGGAATATGAAATTGTAATAGAAACAGAAGAGATAGAGCCGGACAGTATTCCTGACTGCACTGCAGAAGGCCTGGGAAAGTGTGACAATTCAGAACTCATAGGCAGCATGGGTAAGAAGTAAATTTGAATAAGAGAGTCCATTCACTTTTATTGAAAAAAAAAAAAAAAGACCTTTATTGCAAAAATAATTTCATTATCAGCTAGACAGATGTGTAAGCTATAAGTGGAGGAAAAAGAACACTAACCTATACATTTTCCATTCTCATTCCATTATGTAATAGGATGAAAACAGAGGCAGTGTAGTCCTGGGTATGTAAATATGTCCACCTGTTTTGGAGGGGAAATTTTATTTAACCTTGCTCCCATTCCACATTTCTTTCTTCCTTTAATAGATTACATGTACAAATATATCTGCTCATTCTGCTTTCTCGCTTATACTGCAGTAGATAGTGGATTGTGGGTTTAAGTACTGCTTCTGGCACATACTGGCTGTGTGATTCAAAGGAGATCATTTGAATTCTCAGTGTCCTAGCCAGCATGGACTAATTTACAATTACAATAGGAGGATTAGTGGGCTTGTCTTCTTAAAGGCACTCCATCATTAATCAGTTTCATTTTCAGTCATCTTTCCTAATTTGATGGATGTGAAGAGACACTGTTTTTTTTTTTAACCCTTCCGTCTTAGTATCAGTTTTGTTTTGTTTTTTCCCTTTTTAGGCAATGGGGGGTCAAGTGACTTGCCCAGGGTCACACAGCTGGGAAGTGTCTGAGACCAGATTTGAACCTAGGACCTCCCATCTTTAGGCCTGGCTCTCAATCCAGTGAGCTACCCAACTGACCCCGGATAGACATTTGTGATGGAAGGAAGAAAGCATTTGTTAAATGTCTGCTATGTGTTTGGCAATGTTAAGAACTTTATAAAGGAGGTCTCATTTGATCCTTCATAATCCTGGGAGGTCGATACTACTATATTCCTCAGTTTACAGGTGAAGAAACTGAGGCAGACACAAGTTAAGTGACTTACCCAGAGTCACACAGTTATGTCTAATTTGAATCCACATCTTCCTAATGTGTGAGGTAAAAAATGAGGACCAGTTCCCCACTCACTCAAAGTCACCCTGGAATCAGAAGGTAGGAGTAAAAAGAGGCAGTTGTTTATTCCCTTCATGAAAAAGAGCACTTCAGTGATGGGTTAAGAAGTGCTCAAGTGCCGATTGACTAGGCAGCAAACAGGCAATATCTACACAAGACTCCTCCCTGTTCTCTGTCAGGCCCCTGCACCTAGCCTTGAGCAACCGAACTGTTTATTGCCCTCTCTGGCCTTGATCAGTCTCCCTCCCAAACTTGTCCCAGAGTCCTCAATCAACGTAAGGTATAACAAACTGGCCATTGTAAGCTGAATATTCATTCTGAGAATAGCACACTTAGTTCTGTCTCACACACTAACTTCATGAGCAGCACTATATATTGTACTATCTACCCACCTCACTTAAATTGTATAGAAATAAAGGAGATGTAAAAACAGAAAATATTACCTTAAAAAAAAGAAAGATGTAAGTGTATGAATGCTACTTTGTGGAACCTTTTTTTTTTTTTTTTAAATACTCATACCTTCCTTCACAGAATTAATACTGTGTATTGATTCAAAAGCAGAACAACAGTAAGGGTTAGGCAGTGGGGGTTAAGTGACTTGCCCAGGGTCACACAGCTAGGAAGTGTTTGAGGTCAGATTTGAACCAGAGCCTCCCATATCTTAAGCTTGGCTCTCAGTTCACTGAGCCCCCTACCTGTCTCAGCTGAACCTTTTTTTAAAAAAATATTTTATTTTCTCCCAATTACATATGAAAACTGTTGAAAGCTATCCAACAGCTCCAAGGGTCTGGGAGGTGATGGTTTAGGTGAGAAAGAATGAAGCTGATACTGGGGGCTGCCGTTAGCTCATGGCTGCTCCAAAAAGCCTCTGAACTTTTTTTATTTTATACATTCTGTTCAAAGAGCCATTTCTTACAAAGCACAAAGAAGTTTGCAGCTGTGCAGACACACCAAGGTTACAGAATTACATCATGATTAGTATATGGTTTTACAAAAAAATTTCCTCATAAAGATTATGCCATATGAGACAATATCTAAGGTCAGAAATAAGCCTTTAACATTGTGTGGGGTGTGGGGTGGAAAGTACCTACCTGAATACGAAGGGTGTCTGACTCTGCCTACTTTGACCTTGGCTGTCTAGAAATAGTTACAAGGCCAATCCAGCTTCTATTGATTTCTGCTCTTTTTGGCTTAGGAAAAATTGCTAACTCCTCAACTGCTGGTTTACTATAGAGTAGTACTTCGAGGCTTTTTATAAAACTTGAGGCTATCCTAAAAACTAATTTAATATTTTTTCAATAAAAAAGAGGAGCCATAGAGAAGGGGTCAAAAGGTTTTTGGGTAGGCCATCTGTTCTCACAGAACCCAGCGTAGAGACTTTGCAAACTACATTGGTCCTGATGGGGTCCAGAGATTATGCTAACAGGCCGTGTTTCTCTCTTGACCTCCTACAGAAAACAATTTTTTGATTAAATTTCGAGTTCCAAATTCTTTTCCTCCTTCCTACCTTCCCATAGACAGTAAGCAATCTGGTATAGATTTTACATGTGCAGTCATATAAAACATTTTTCCATATTAGTCATTTTGTGGAAGAAATCTCAAACTGAAAAAAATAAAGAGAAGTTAGAAAGTGAAATATAGTGTGTTCCATTCTGTGTTTAGATTCAATGAGTTCTTCATTGGAGAGCAAAAAGCATTTTTCAACATGAGTCTCTGGGATTGTTTTGAATCATTGAATTGCTGAGAATAACTAGGTCATTCACAAGTTATTCATCAAAAAATATTGCAGTTACGTGTACAATGTTCTTTTGGTTCTGCTCACTTCACTTAGTATCAGTTCATATAAATCTTAACAGGTTTTTCCCAAATCATCTTGCCTGTCATTTCTTATAGCACAATAGTATTCAATCACAATCATATACTATAACTTGCTCAATATGAATGCTACTTTGAATGACTATGATATAGCATTGTAGGAAGAACTCTGATAAGTTATTAATATCTCTGATCCTCATGCCCTAATCTGTAAAATGGAATAATACCAGCACTAGAATCTCATACTTGTTAAAAAAAGTTCTGTGAACTATTAAGTGCTAAATAAATGGGTTTTATTATTGTTTATCTGCTGCCATTAAAATTTGTTTATAGTATTTGCTTGCCTCTTTCAGATGAAGCACTTGAAGCAGAATTGGATTCAATGGCAAAGCATGAATCTAGGGAAGATGAAATCTTCCAGAAATTTAAAACTCAAATAGCCCTTGAGCCAGAGCAGGTAAAATACACAAGTTGTATAATTTACCTTAGAAAAATATTTTGTTTTTTGTACTTATACAAGGTAAAATCCACCACAACAAATATTTTTAGAAAGGCCTGTGACTTGATGGGCAGTCTATAAAAATAATGCTTTGATAATATGGTTATAATAATTCTTCATGATTCATAATTTTGATAAAACTTTTTTCTTTTTATACCTGACCATCATTGTTTGATGGGATCTATGCACTTAGTCTTTTTGGAAGGAAGAAGATAATTTAATTCTCCTTTTTTGCTTTGTCACTCTTGGGTCTCTGTACTGTACAATTTGCCTCACTACTTTTCACTTTAAACATGCCAGCTACCTGTAAAAAAAAGTATATTTCAGTTTGTAAGCCCAGTTTCTAAATTATAATGAAACCCTAAGCAGCATTTTGAAGAGAAGAGAGGAAGAGTGTAAGTGGAAGGAAGTTCAGAGCATTCTCTTATATGAAGGGTTTACCACACTAATCTCTGTTTGGATTCTGTGAAAGAAGAGTGTGATTTCCAGCTATGTAGTGATTTGAGAGCAGAACAGTGGCTATTTAGAAGAGTTGATTTATTAATGGGTTTTAACTTTATTTTTAGTCTCGATCCATTGAATGCCTCTTTTGACACTTGTTTAGTTTTTCTAATTTTGTTTCTTATTTTATTTGACCAACCATAAGCATATACTTTAAGTATGGTGACAGTGGAAAGATTTAGACTATAGATAGTCTACCTTCATTCTCACTGCACCACTAGCTGCACTAAGTGGAATGCAAGGTTTGTTTTAAGTAGAGTAGGCTTGGAAGAGTTTGGAGAGTTTTCTCTTTTGATCATATTGTCTTCATTACTGATGAACTGAGTTGACTTGCCAGCCTTCATATCAGAGCATATGTTTTGAGAAAGCATTAATAGGGCTTATTAAGTAGGGTATTTTGTGAGAAATATTATGAAACACTACATCAAACTCTGCCAACTTTAGGGAAACATTCCTAAGCTCTAAGGAGCTATCTGTAAAACCACTTAATTGATGAAAAATCTCATTTTCTTATAATTCTTTGTAAGATGTAATTTGTAAGAGATGTTGTGTTAGTAACTTTAGAAATTTCCTATTTGATTTCAGATTCTTAGATATGGCAGAGGTATTGACCCCATCTGGATTTCTGGTGAAAATATTCCTCAAGAACAAGATATTCCAAATTGTCCATGTGGTGCCAGGAGGATATTTGAATTCCAGGTATGAGTTCTGAAATAAGGGATGGCCATGGAAAAAATTAGTCTATTTTCTGAATTAGTTAATTTTTTTCCAGTGTATCTGTCCTTGCCACATAAAAGGAATGAATCCTTTGTGGAACATTTATGAAAAGACTTGAACATGAATTATAGGGAATGAGAAAACAATGGGGAAAGGTGATGTGAATCAGGGGGATTACTCAGTGATGAAATCATGGGTCTTTCAGATTACAAAGAGTGTTTGCACTTATAGCATTTAGCTATAAACGGGGTCCCTTTTTAAGCAAGAGAATTATATGTACAAAAATATTTATAATAACCCTTTTTTATAGTGGTAAAAAACTAGAAACAGGGAATTCCCATTCATTGGGAAATGGCGGAATCAGTTATGGTATATGAATGTAATTAATAGAATACTGTTGTGCTGGAATGTGGATGAAAGGGAAGGTTTCAGAAAAAACTGGAAAGATTTATATGAACTGATACAGAGTGAAGTGAGCATATGTAAGAGAATAACTTATGCAATTAAAATGATATTTGGGGTAACTAGGTGGCTCGTTGGGCCTAGAGACAAGACAGAAGGTAAGGATTTAAAAAAATAACATGATAAATTTATAAAAATTCATCTATTTACAGAGATTCTAGATATGTGGAAATGTTCTTTTTATTCATCACATTGATAATAAAAATTATTATAACTTATAAAATAGGGGAAAATATATTTGACATGTCATGGAGGATGTCCTGTGGAGGTCTATAAATGACAGGAGGATTCCTCACAAATTAATGATAGTAATAATGTTTTAAAAGTAAATCAGTTTGAGGGGCAGCTAAGTGGCTTAATAGATTGAGAGCCAAGCCCAGAGATAGGAGGTGCTGGGTTTAGATCTGGCCTCAGATACTTCCTAGCTGTATAAACTTGGGCAAGTCACTTAACCTCCATTGTCTTCTAGACCTTTTACCTTGGAACCAATACACAGTGTTGATTCTAAGACAGAAAGTAAGGGTTAAAAAATAAGTATTAGAAAGACCTACCTTTGATAGACTTAAGACTTTTTAAGAAACACATTTACCTACCATGATTCTAAAGATCTTAAGGCTTCTCGGCCTTTTGGCTAAGATCAAGTGTAAAGATCCCATGAGAATATGGCCAATGCAAAAATTAGTTTTGTTTGACTATGAATAGTTCAAATATATATATTTTTTCATAGTAGTAGGGGGAATTGGGAGGGAAAGAAATAGATTTTTTTCAATCTAAAGGAAGGGGGCAGCTGGGTAGCTCAGTGGATTGAGAGCTAGACCTAGAGACGGGAGGTCCTAGGTTCAAATCTGGCCTCAGACACTTCCCAGCTGTGTGACCCTGGGCAAGTCACTTAACCCCCATTGCCTACCCTTACCACTCTTCTGCCTTGGAGCCAATACACAATATTGACTCCAAGACAGAAGGTAAGGGTTTAAAAAAAAAAATCTAAAGGATATTTACTTATCATATGGATTAATCTCATTTAAATCTAAATGTATTTAGTATAAGTTCCTTGAAGGACAGAGTTTGTTATTAGATGGTGAATAGGGGCTATTCACATCATATTTTATGTATTTTTGTCAAAATAATTTTAGGTAGGGATTTTACTTTTTCCACAAATCTACTTGAAACTCATTTTTAAAGCATTTGATATTTTATCCAGTTGAAGTATGTCTCCTAGTGTGTTACTTTGGAATTGCAATTTGGAATTTTACAGATTTTTTTACAGGTTGATTTTCAGATCAACCAATATTACAGAAATCAATTTAAAATAAAACTTCATTGCTACCATTCTACTTTTTTATTCTTTTCTCAATCAATAAGTTGTAGTTTCCATACTTGTTATTAGTATTACTCTTTTTAAACATTAGACTATCATTAAAATTCATTAAATTATAATTTTTTCACATAAAAAAAGTAAAAAATACAAATGACCAAAATGTTATTTTTTTATTTTTCCCATATTTTCACCCCCAAGGAGAGGAGAGGTAGAGAATTTTAAAACCTTTGTGATAAAACTCATACTCTCAATGGCCAGGTTTTTTAAAATATGCCTCGTTCTGTACCCTGAGGCAGGAGGTATAGGTAGCATGTTTCTTCATAAATCTTCTAGAATTGTATTTGATCATTGTGTTGTTCAGAGTTCCTAAATCTTTCAAAGTAGCTTTTCTTTAAAATTTTGTTATTGTATAAATAGTGGTCTTGGTCCTCCTTACTTGATTCTTCTTAGTTCGTAAACTTAGGTCTTCATATGTTTCTCTGGTTTTCATCTTTAGTTTCTTACATTTATATGTCATAATTTATTTGACTATTCCCCAAATAATGGGCATCTCTAAATTTCCAGTTCTTAGCTTCCACAGAAAGCTGCTATTATTATTTGTGTTCATATGTGTCCTTTTTCTCTTTCTTGATCTCTGGGTTTTAGTTGTAGTAGTGGTATCGCTGAATCAGTATGCAAGATTTTAGTAACATTTTGGTTATAGTTCCAAATTTTCTTTACGGTTTGACTGGGCTAATTCACAGCTTTATCAACAATGCATCAATTTACCCATTTTCCCATAACACCTCTAATATTTGTCACTTTTTTGTCAGCTTTGCTAATCTAATTTGCATTTCTTTGTATTTTTTCATATGGTTGTTGGTAGTTTAAATTTTTTTCTGTAGAAAACTGTCTATTTGTATATTTTGGCCAATTAGTTGGGTAATATTTTTATTCAACATAACTATCCGTGCTATTTTCATAAAAATCAGCCAGGATAGATGATATTTCTAGGACCTATAGATTTTGAAATGAGGTTTGCACCTACTTACTTGGTTGTTCTTTTCTGGCAAACAGGCATGTATGTTAAACAGAAGGCCACATCAAAATTGAACCATTGAGGGGGCCAGGGAATTGTCTGAAAATGTAGTTGCATAATAACTATGATCTTTTTTAAATACTTAAAATAATTTAAGATAAAAATGATAAAAAAAAACCCAAGCTTGTTATAATTAGCTTTAATCTAAACAAGAACAAGGGTGTATTGCTCTCCAATTCTTTGTTGTCTTTCCTTAGGTTATGCCACAGCTTCTAAATTACCTGAAGGCTGACAGACTGGGCAGAAGCATTGACTGGGGGACTTTGGCTGTATTTACCTGTGTGGAAAGTTGCAGCTTGGGCACCAAGTACACAGAAGAGTTTATTTGGAAACAAGACTTTACAGATACAACTTAAAATCATGAAAGACAAATCTCTAGTTTGGTTTTATGATACTTTTCACATTTTGAATACCTCAACAATTTCCATGCCTTGTATATATGATGGTGATGAGCTAATGATTATAATAATCTAGATAAAACTCATCACAACAGCACCACTGTCTGATGACAAAGCTGACTGTGATGGACACTTAGTTTAATACACATGCTGATGTGCCTTCCAAAACAGGGGAGAAAGGATTTTATTATGGTGAACTGCAAAACTGGATATCAAAGAACTTAGGCTGAGCTCCTAATCATGTAATCGTCTCAATTCATCAAAGATTAATTTGGCAGGTTTTTATTTTCATAATTAACAGAATCTTTTACCCAAGCCAGTTTAGTACCATTTTTTACATATTCAGTATGCTGAAATAATATGGTAATCCAGATTCAGATCTTTATCTTTGTAATAATGAGTAGAACTCCTCAGCTGTTAGTAACAGCCAGTGTCTGGTGGGGAGTGACAGGAATAAATGAGCTCCCATTGGAATATGAGACTGCTAATCACGTCATTCCTTAAGTTTAAGGTTGGGGTGTTTTGTTTTATTTTTCCTGCTTTGCCTGCTGTCATCTTTTTTTCTGTTTTTTCTGTTTTTTCTTTTTATTGTGTCCTTGTTTTTCCTTCTGTTTTGTGTACCTCTCAGACAAACATCTCCCTAAACAATTCTTGCCTTTTAACTGCCACAAAGTTCAGAGCCAAGTTCAGTGCTCAGCTGGAGTAACAAACCTATCACATAAGCTCTTTTTAATTATTTAAAAATTAGAAATTTCCTGTCCATTTGTGTTAACTGTATACATTGTCTCAAACTGTCTCTGAAAATAACAGAATCATAAATCTTGAATTTAAAAACATCCAAACTTAGCCTTCTTCTCTGTCTAACCGCAGACATGATTATCATATTGAGGAGCGAGTGCTCGATTTGGAGTCAGAGGGACTTAAGTTTAAACCCTGGCTCTACCCTACGTAAGTAGCCTAAGTGATAGGGTAAGTTGCTTAGCCCTTCCAAGCCTCCTTTTTTTCATCTGTAAAATGAAGTGACTGAACTCTGGAACCTCTAAGGGTCTCTATGATCAAGGCCATTGCACAAAATTAAAATACAGTGGGACCTTGATTAAAGAGAAGTCAGCATTCACAACTGAAGGCAGAAAAATAGGTAAAATAAAAATTTTAATTATACGCTAAAGTCTCAACATTTTCCCAAGCAGTATGACATCTTGAAGTATCTTGCCCAAGCATTCTCATTCTTGCTCTGAGAAGTGCTAGTGTGCGCCATTACATTGTTTTGTGCCAAATATTAGCATCCCCCTCAGTCTTTGGAGTTTTTGCTTGTAACATGCCATGTTGACAACAGAGCAGTGCTTCTCTTTGTTTTACACTGAGTTCTGTTTAATCTGCATTATTAAAAGGGTGATAGGCAGGTTCACATAAGAAATACTTAATGGAATTCACAATTTTCAATTTACTTGAAGGGTCTTGGAATGTATTGGTCACATAAAATGAGGTCCTAGTAAATATCCAGGTCTAGATTTCTTTCCCTTAAGTAAGAAATTGCTCATAAATTGAGATTATGGTCCCAAATTTTGCATGCTGGCAATATCAGCTATAACTTGCTCCTTTAACCACTATTAACAAGAATACTTTTTTTGTGTTTTTGAATGAGCAGTTTTATCAGGGTAAGTTTCACCTCTGTTGTTGATCATATCCTTTCTCCACTCTCCGTACCCTGTCATCCTGTAATTTTTTTTCTCATAAATGCTACACAGGAGTTCACTGTTGGTGGCGAGCCCCATAGAACTTATTTTGGTCTGATGATGGTCAAATGTTAAGCTTTGCCAAACCTGTACTTTAAGCTGTTGTTCCATTTGTTAAAAAACACAGGACAGAGGGGAGCACAAAGGCAGCAGCTTTGTGGTACTGGATAATAGAAAAGGGCTACGCCCCCCTCAGCCTGATAGGCCCTGCTGGACTGAGCCTGCCAAGCTGCCTCCTTTAACAGTTGCCCAAACCAGGTAGCCAAGAGGAGGAGTTGGGAGTGTGTTGACAACTCCTCTAACCTCTTGACTTGGGGTTGGATTTGTTGTTGGTACAGGCTGGTATTAATGCTAGAAAGATAATGCTGAAATTCTGACTGCGTGAAATAAGGTTCCCCTTCCTAATAGCTTTGGATATTCATTAATTAGGAAAGGTACTCCAATCTTTAGTTGAACTTAGTAACAAAGTTTATTTCTCATTTAACAAGGGGTCAGGAACAAGGAATGAGGTAAGAGGTTTAGGGATGCTGAATCTAAGCTAATTTAAAGTAAGTGGTCAGAAATTGTAGATGCTGATAGATCAGTGATAGGCTGGAGCTTCTTCACTCTCTCTAACCCTGGCTTGACCTGGCCCAAGCCAAACCAAAAGATAGGGAAGGCTATTAATGTTCTTCTTAGATGGTTGTAATATTGTTCTCTCTCAGCTCTGTTGACAACAGGTATGACAGCTCTCTAGGTCTCTCAGGCAAGGAAGCTAGATTGCAGATACAAAGGCCTACCCACCCTCTTGAACCACCCTCCACCCAAGAATGTGCTGCTCTGTGCTGTTGGTTCCAACTGCCTTTTGGCCTTGGCTCATGCCACCTGGGTACATTACGAGGTCTCCAAACAACCCTGTCACTCAAGATGATTTCCATTTTGTCCCAGAAATTCCTTATAACAACAAATTGTGGGCATGGAATTCACCAGAACATTCCTCCTTTGATAGCCTCCCTGCTTTTATTTTATTTTAATTAAAAAAAAAAACAACTTACCTTCTGCCTTAGAATTGATACTATTAGTTGTAGGCAGAAGAGGGGGTAAGGGTTTGGCAATGGAGATTAAGTGACTTGTCCAAGGTCACACAGCTAGGAAGTATCTAGGGTCAAATTTGAACCCAGGACTTTCTCCAGGCTCTTGCCAAGCTCTCAATCTACTTAGCTACCCAGTGACCTCCTACTTTCCTCCTTAAAAGAAATTATTAATTCTTTTATTTTTAAAAATTTCTACCCTGCCAACTCATTCCATGCCCCGCGTTGAACCCTCCCTTGTAACTAAAAGTTGAGCAAAAAAAGCAAATGAAGCCTAATGATTCATTTAACATAACGATCATACTCCTCCCTCACCCAAGAATAGAGAAGCCCATTTATTTGTTTTTCCAGGAGAAATTGGTCACCTGAACTAGCCTTTAAGAACCCAGGGTCAGTTGCACTAGAATGAGGCAGCAGAGTAGTGTTAGAAAGTACTTAAATTTAATCTTTCAAGGAACCTTATCAAAATCATAGAGGTTTAGAATCTCCATAATGGAGAGCTACATCATAACTCTTGAAGTTACATTTTAATTGAGGCTATGCAAAGTTATGGTTGTTAGGACTGCATGAACATTTGAAAAGTGTTTACATTTTTTAAAATCTTCAAACCATTCCATTTCAAAGCAATTCTTTTTACAAAGAAGAAAAAAACAGTACATTGAAAATGTGGCAATATTCAGTATTCTAAACCTCTGCAAAGGTAGTAGAAAGTGTATTTCTTTGGGGCCTGATTTATTCTGCAGTATTCATTGTTTTATTGTTTTTTAATTCTTCCCATTTATATGGTTGAAATTACTTTGTACTTTTCTTGGCTTTGCTCTGCATCATTAGGCCATGTAAGTCCATGCTTCTCTGTATACATCATAGTTATCATTTCTCAGAGGGCACCACATGGTTTAGCCATTCTGTATTTGATGGGCTTCTACATTGTTTACAATTCTCAGCTGTTGTAAAAAGGGCTGCTGTAAATATTTTAGCATATTTGAAGCCTTTCTTTTTATCAATGAAGTATTTGCTTAATGGAACAATCTCTGGGTCTAAGAGTTAGCCACAATTATTTAATTTCCCATTGTTTTTTAAAATGACCAAACCAAATTCATAACTCTACCAAAGATAAATGAGTGTGCCTCTCCTGTTTATTCAACTCAAACCACTGACTTTCTTTGGTCCTTTTTGTCAGTTTGCTGGGTGTTAGGGGGAAACTTCAAATTTATTTTGATTTTCATTTCTCATTAGTGATTTGGAAGACACTTCCATGGGTTGTTAGTTTGAAATTCTTTTGGTATCCTTTGAGCACTTTTTTTTTTAAATTGGGGAATGGTTTTTAACCGAGTTAATCTCATCCAATGAACTGCCAGTTAGGTTTCCAATCACTATGGAAGGACTTGAAGATAAAGAATACTCTTTTAATCTTCCCTTAAAAAAGAATAAACATGTTTTCCCTAGAGGACAGAGTTAGCTTTGGAGTCAGTAAGAGCTAGGTTCAAGTTCTGTTTCAGACATACACAGCTTATATGACTGGGCAAGTCATTTGGCTAAATTGATGAAGGTCTACACATAGGGTAGTGGCAATATTAAAAGAGAGAAAGGGACATATGTAAGAGATGTTACAGATGGACTTCTGGGTTAAGATGGCTGCAGAGTGTTACAGAACTTTTACCCTCCCCACCACCAACCTGTACGATACCTCAAAAGAATAAAAAAGCCAAGTTCAGATGAGCAAAGGGACTCCACAATAGGGAGCAGCATCGAAGGTACGTGGGATTTAGGAATTTCCACCCTATAAGGGGGTAAATTAGCTCCCACCAAAACGCAAACTGATCAAACCCTCCCACCCCACCTATGGGGTAAGATTCATAGCTAGCACCCTAGAATTAAAGCAGTGGGGAACAACCTCTAAGTTCTTGGCAAGCGGATCAAGAGCACCCCTAAGAGCAGCTATATGTGAAACCCCAGGAGGCTGAAGAGTGCACACTTTGGGCACTGAGAGGGAGAGGGCTGGGACAGCATACAGCTGAAACCACGTGCATACTCAAAAAGTAGCCTCAGGCAAAAACTGCTCGGTAGCTCCACACTCAGAGAGCCTGCCCTCTTCGCCCAGACTTGGAGAAGCAAGAAACAGCAGAATAACGGCTAGCAATGCTCAAGGAAAACCAACAAAAAAAACAAGAAAAAAACACTAACTCAAGATAATTTTTACATAGAAAAAATCCAGACCACAGAACAGACAGCAGAGGCCAAACAACTAAACACATCCAAACCCTCCCCCCAAAAATGAAAATTGGTCACAAGCCATTAAAGAGTTCCAATCTGAGATCATGAGAAAGGTGGAAGAGATTTGGCAAGAAAAGTGGGAAATAGGTTAAAAAAGAAAATAACAGTTTAAAAGGCAGAATTTTGCAATTGGAAATTGAGGTTCAGAAATCAAATGAAATGATAAGCAAACTGAAGACCAGAAATGACCAGCTGGAAGCCATGAAGAGCCAGATAAACCAGACTGAAAAGGAAAACCAAAAGATTATAGCTGAAAATCAGTCTTTCAAGGCTAGAATTGGGCAAGTAGAAGCCAATAATCTCACAAGACAGCAAGAATTAATAAAACAAAGTAAAAAACTGACAAAAATAGAAGGAAACATGAAATATCTCAATGAGAAGATGACAGATCAAGAAAACAGGTCTAGAAGAGACAACTTGAGAATTATTGGTCTTCTGGAAAAATCAGAGACAAATAGAAATCTAGATATTGTACTACAAGAAATTATCCAAGAAAACTGCCCTGATGTCCTTGAACAAGAGGGCAAAATAGACATTGAAAGAGCTCATAGAACACCCCCTACACTAAATTCTCAAAAGATAAACCCCAGGAATATAATAGCTAAATTCAAAAGTTTCCAAGTTAAGGAGAAAATATTACAAGAAGCCAGAAAGAGACAATTCAGATATCAAGGAACACCAATCAGGATTACACAGAATCTGGCAGCCTCCACACTACAAGACCACAAGGCTTGGAGTATGATATTCAGAAAGGCAAGAGAATTGGGTCTGCAACCAAGGATCATCTACCCATCAAAACTGACTATATATACTTCCAAGGGAAAGTATAAGCATTCAACAAGATAGATTTGCAAGTATTTGCAAAGAAAAGACCATGTTTAAATAAAGTTTGATATCCAACCACAAAAACCAAGAGAAACATGAAAAGGTAAATAAGAGAGGGGAAAGAAAAAAAATTTTTTTTAAAGGTTTTCTTTAATGGCTTCAATAAGATCAAATTACTTATATTCCTATATGGAAAAATGTTATTTGTAACTCTCAAAAATTATATCACTATTATAGTAATTAGAATAACAATACATAGGGAAAGGTTGGGATACTAAGTGGTCTAAGTTCAGTGACGGGGGCAAACTACAGCCTGCAAGCCAGATGTGGGCCTCCTGAAATATTCTATCTGGCCACTCAACATTATTCCTAATCTGACAAATACAATGAGTAGGATACAATGCAATGAAACTTTGAAAAAGTTGCCTTAGAAACAGACTGACAGATGAGCATTTCCTTTCCTTTGGCCCCCTCTTTAAAAAGTTTGCCCATCACTGGTCTAAGATGATACACAAGAAAAAAAAAAAAGGGGGGTGGGGGAATAGAAGATGGCACCAAGAGAAACTTAAAGGAATAAGAATGGGATAATCTATACTACACAAAAAGGCATATGGGAAAGGGAGGGGAAGAATACCATTATTAGGAGAGGAAGAGAGTGTTAATAGATAATACTTAAACCTTATTCTCAGAGGAATCAATTCTGAGGGGGAAGTGCAGCTAGATCCATTGGGGCAACAAACTATCTTTTACACTACAGGGAAAACCAGAAGGGAAAAACCAAGGAGGGGAGTGGGGCAGGGAGTATATAAAGAGAGGGGTGAAGGAATTGACCCTAAAAAAAAGAGGGGAACAAAAAGGGAGGGGGTGGAAAGGGAAGTAAAATAAGGGTGGGAATTAGGGGGACTGATTAAAAGCAAACCACTAGTTTAAAAGGAAACAGCAAAAGAAGAAAAGGCAGAATTAGGAGAGGACTTCAAAATGTTGGTGAATTATAGAGGACCAGCTCTATATGGTAGGGATCCTGAGTGGCGTTTTATGGCGTCGGATTGCTAAGACAGGAAAAAAAAACTGAGAACAGCCGAACTAGAGGTTAGCCCATGCTGATCCCACGCTATGGGATTTTTGACTTTATTTTATATTGGTTTCAAACAAAGAACACAAAGAAAGAATCACAGCTGTGAAGGGGGTATAAATCATACACAATTCATTAAAGCCTAAAAGACAGAGATATGGGTGCAAAGACAAGGGCCAAGTTCCAACCACCAATTAGTAGGGGATAATTCTGGAAGCAGAAATAAATTTCATGGAGATGTTTACTAATTGCGTTCTGCCTTGATTTACAGATCTGCACCTGGTCAGATAGTCTGGACTAAATTGTCCGGCTCCAGTCCTTATCTAAGTAATATATTTTTTAGGTTTCAGGCTTCTTAATTATCAAGGAGAGAAACTGTCAAGGAGAGGAATTGTTAACTCAGTAGCTGCTGGTCTGGTTAAGGACTCAAAGCTTTCCAATAAGAATATTGAGAGAATGTGGGGATCTAAAAATGAGTCAAAAGAGGAGCCTCAGATTTTTACCTTAGATGGTCCATTCTATCTGCATCTGACATGCAGTGCAGAAAAATCATAAACGCAGTTTTACTTGCCAATGATTTTGTAATGGGATCCAGATAAAACATCTATTACAGACTCTGTTTCTCTAAATGACTCCTAATAGCCTCTTGGAGGGGTCAAGTTGTTTTTGGATTAATCTATCTGCTGGTACCAGAGCTTTTCAGGGCTCAGGTGACCAGGACCAAACACAAAGACTGCCTCAGCCTGGATTGGTCACGTAGGGAATCCAGATAACAGGCCCTAAATTTGACCCTATTTCTCCAATTGGCTCTTTACATCTAATGGCTTTCAACAGTGAATACACAATGACAATCATGACTGAATGTGAATGGGATGAACTCTCCCATAAAACAAGCAAAAATAGCAGAGTGGATTAGAAACCAAAAGCCTACCATATGTTGTCTACAAGAAGCACACATGAGGCAGGCAGACACACATGGTGAAGGTGAAAGGATGGAACAAAATCTATTGGGCTTCAACTGAGAAAAAGAAGGCAGGAGTTGCAATCTTGATAACTGATAAAGTAAAAACAGATATGATCAAAAGAGATGGAAGGTAATTACATCCTCATAAAAGGCAGTATAGACAATAAGGAAATATCAGTACTTAACATATATGCACCAAATGGTATAGCATACAAATTTCTAAAGGAGAAACTGGCAGAGCTTGAGGAGGAAATAGATAATAAAACTATACTAGTGGGAGACCTAAATCTTCCTCTATCTATCTGATCTAGATAAATCCAAAAAATAAGAGGTAAGAGAGGTGAATGAAATTCTAGAAAAATTAGAATAGATATGTGGAGAAAAATAAATAGGGACAAAAAAGAATACACCTTTTCAGCAGCACATGGTACATTCTCAAAGACTGACCATGCACCAGGACAGTGAAAGTCCAGAGTACGGGGTGATTTGTTGAGTCCAGTTTCAAGTGTGAAAGGCAGAGATGAAGAGACTAGAGGGCAGCAGAAAGGGTAGGACATCATCTCTGAAGGAAGCATTTAGAGATGTAAAATTCCCCTTGAGAGGTTTGGCTGTATCCCAAAAATGTTGGTATGTTGTCTTGTCATTTTCTTTAATGACAATTCTTTAATGTTGTTTCTATGATTTGTTCTTTGACCCATTCATTAAGATAAGGTTGTTTAGTTTCCAGTTTTTAATCTTTTTTTCCTGTCACCCTTTTAGCCTTTTATTGCCCTTTGTTCAGTGTAATTTTTATAGCATGAGTCTGAAAAGGATGCAAGGGCATAGCCTTTGAACTAGAGACCCTGGTACTGCCCCTACTCTATGTCAAAACATTTGTAGCACAATTTGTTGTGATAGTAAAGATTTAGAAATAAAGTGGATGCCCATCCATTGGAGAATGATTAAACAAACTGTGGTACACGAATGTCATGGAACATCACTGAGCTGTAAAAAATGTGTTAATGAATACAGAGAAGCACGGAAGGATCTATATGAACTGATCAAGAACAAAGTAAGCAGAGCCAAGAAAACATATCCAAGTGATGATCACAATATAAAAGGAAATGACACTAAAAAATCAAACGTGAATGTGGGAGAATCATAATAGATCAAGCAGACTCAAAGAGATAGGACACCTCAAACCCACCTTTATGAAGGCGAAAAGTCCACAGGCATTAGACATTGCATGTGTTTTTGGATTTTAAGAACTCTATTGATCAGTTATGCTCATTTTTTCCTCTTGAAGAAAAACAAAGGACAACTAGGAGGTTGTGGGGAAGGAATATTTGGGATAACTGATGATATAACAAATCATCAATAAAATCTTAAAAAAAAAAATAAAAGGGGGGCAAGCTAGGTGGCTTAGGGGTTTGAGAGCCAGGCCTTGAGATGGGAGGTCCTAGCTGTGTGACCCTGGGCAAGTCACTTGACCCCCATTGCTTAGCCCTTACCATTCCTGCCTTGGAATTTAGACCATAATCTATTAGCTTTTATTTCTCTCTTAGCTGAGTTGTTTGTTTTTTTTTTTGGGGGGGGGGGGGCACGGTGTTTTTGAGGAAGGATGAAGAGGTTTGAAGGAACTGCTGGTAAGAGTTGCTGTGAGCTTGATACGTGGAGATGGAACCCTGGTGGCAGCAAGAGTCCAGCTGAGGCTGTAGGACGAATTTTAATGGACTCAGCATGGTTGCATGATTTTTTTCAATTATGTTCCAGCAGCACATGTAGGCATGAAGGCAGCAGATGGCAGGGGTGAACCAAGGCTGAAGCTGGGCTGGGGGCAACGTGTCAGGCTACCGGGCCTGAAGGGGAGAGGTGACAAAGGGTCGAGGTAGGGAAGGGAGGAGAGGGTGGTTCATGGAGGGGAGAACTGGAGTTGAGGGAATGGAAGTTGTGGATGAAGAGTGCGGTTTCAGGGGGGAAGGCAGAGGGAGAAGTAAGAGCCAGATGGGAATTTCAGAAGTCTTTAACATGGCTGGGGCAGTGGCCTTTGTGAGTGCCCCCATTTCTCTATGGGGCACGTGACTGAGGGAAGGTGGAAACAAGTTGTCTGAGGAACTGTAGGGTCAGTGGTTAGTCAGTACGGAGGCCAAAGACCCCTCATGGGAGGGTAAACATGGAGAGAAAAATTGTGATGCGGGTTGCAGAGGGAAGAAGGGGAACAGCCTAATTTGAAGGATAGAGCCACCATGATTCTGCCTGGTGGGGGCTGTAAATCGTGTGACTCTCAGAGAAGCGGTGAAGAAGGGGGAGAAGCTGGATGGGGCAGCAGGGAGCGAGGACCAGAGGTGGGGATGGGGGAGGGGTAGAAGGGTTTGGGGGGGGGGTTGAAAGAACATGAAACATGTAACTATGGGAAAATATTCAAAATAAAAACTTTAAAAAATAAAGAAAGGGGGGCATCTGGGTAGCTCAGTGGATTGAGAGCCAGGCCTGGAGACGGGAGGTCCTAGGTTCAAATCTGGCCTCAGACACTTCCCAGCTGTGTGACCCTGGGCAAGTCACTTGACCCCCATTGCCTACCCTTACCAATCTTCCACCTATAAGTCAATACACAGAAATTAAGGGTTTAAAATTAAAAAAAAAAAAAAAAAAAAAAAAGGAAAAAAAAAAATAAAGGTTGTACAGTGTAAATGCTCTTCATTTTCCAACATGTAGCTGTGACCATGAGCAGATCCCTTTACCTGCTGGGGCTTCAGTTCCCTCCTCTGTGATGTGAGGAGGCTGGACTAAAACCCTTCCCAGCTCAGATAGACAATGATTCAATGAAAAAAGGCTCACAAATTATTCTTTTGGGGGTACTTGCTGTAGCTGTTTGAACAGGGTTGTGGGGAAGCACCCAAAACTTTTCCTAACATGGGTAGTGAAGCTGTCGGAGCTGGCTGACCATTTGTTAGGTAAAAGAAATAGTTGGCTTAAGCACAGTCAGACTTAGGGAGGATTCCTTGCTTGGACTGTATCCAACACGAAGAGGTGACACCAGATGTGTATGTGTAATATAAACACATAAACCTTCCGAGATACCATTAAAGTAATTTCTCACACGTATATAAACAGCATTTATTGTACAGAGTGCTCTGAGGAAATATGACAGTTCTGGTCTCAAAAGAAGAATATGTACAGCCAAGCTTTTATCTATTAATACATCTATTTTATCCTGCAACACTGGAAAGAGGGAATGTGTGGCACAAAACAAAAACAAAACCCTTTTAAGTTATAAGTCAGAAATAAACACTTTTAAAAAGGTTTCGTTTTACGGTAGAAATATAAAAATTATGGTTTCAATTTAAAACAAAACCCCCTAACAGTGGAAGTAGTTTTTAACACTTAGTAACGTAGTTTTTGTCTTTTAAACCAACTTGTGAATTACAATTGAGGATAAAAGTGTTTAAAATCTAAACATAAATAAATGGACAGTGCTGCTCCAAGAGTTCCATAAAAGCAACTCACAGTAAATCCTCCTAGATGTTCTTGTAAGAAATTAATACAGTTTTTTCAGCAGTGCCAGGAAATAGGCACTAGAAAAGTATCTTAGTGTTGCAGTTTGCAACTGAAAGTCCATCTCACTGATGTGCCGTACACAATAACACCATGTAATGTACCAAGACAACTTGTAAAAAAAAAAAAAAAAAACAAATAAGAGAAAACAGTTACGTTGTTTTCCTGAATCCTTTTAGAATAGGGTAAATGTTTTCGAATGCTTCGTAGATCTCTGCTCTGACCTTAGCACCTAAAGGTTGCGACAGAAGAGAAAGTGGTTTAAAGCACATTTTGTAAAAATCACTCAATTTACTTAAATGCACCAAACACTTACTGAGTGGTAGCTGTGAGCAGGGCACTGTGAGATGTGATAAAGGGGGAGGCAGTCCTGCCCTCACAGAACCCAGTCTAATATGGGGGGTAAAAACCTGCAGCTAATTACACACCCTTCCCTTCCCTCTTAGAAAGGATACTCAGTATAGGCTCTAAGGTAGAAGAGCAGTAAGGGCTAGGCAACCGAGGTTAAGTGATTTGTTCAGGGTCACACAGCTAGAAAGTGTCTGAGGCTAGATTTGAACCCAGGACCTCCCACCTATAGGCTGACTCTATCAACTGAGCAATCTAAATGAACCTGTAGATAACTGCAAGAACTTCTCACAAATCCTACACTCATTTTGGGCTTCTTTGCATTCCACTGGGTACCTTTCCCCTTATTTTTTAGCCTCCTTTGGTATACGATATCCCTCTATCAGACTGTAAGCTCCTTGGGTGAGGGGATTAATTTCTGTCACATTTGTATCCATCTCCAGAACTTAGTACAGTGGTTGTCACATAGCAGGCACATAATGACTGTTTACTGATCCACAATCCATGACAAACGCAATAGAGAGGAACAAATAAATCATCATGAAGAGGAGGGAACCCCAAGGAAGGCTTCCTAGAGGAAGCAGCAGCAGAATAGTATGAGCTAAGGCTAGAAAGCAGGGCTCTCCTTTAGGAAGTTTTGCTTATGGGACAGTGACTTTTAAAATACTTTCAATAATCTGGGCCTTTGAGAAGACATAAGGAAATGTACCTTTTTCATTTTTTATATGAGTGAAAGACTATGGCTGTAGAATGGGGGGTGTCACATGCTGTCAGACAAGATCAATGTAGCCGATGGTTTTCCTTAAAGTTTTTATCCCCTTTGTTACAAGTGAAAGTCTGGAGGTGTTTTTTGTTTTTTTTTTGGGGGGGGAGGGGGCACCAAGAGGTATAGCAGTAAACGACTAATGATTTTAAAAACCAAGGGCATCAAAACTTCAAAATAACATACTGCCCAAATCAAGTATTTAAACTTCTCTCTACTCAAGTGTACTTAAAACATCAGTAACTATTTTCAATATTAATAAATGAGCAATATGAACAACCATTAAAACTCTAGGATGTCAAACACTTTCTTACCAGTTAATACAACTTTTCCAGAAACAAAAATAAGCAGAACAATTCTGGGCTTGATCATTCTGTAGATTAATCCAGGAAACAACTCTGGCTCATAACTGAAGGAAAATGAAAAAGAAGTTTAGTAAAATTACATGTAGTTCTCCCTTTAGCCAGCATTTTGTAAGCCTGGTTCATTACATTTGTGCTTAAAAAATTTGAGTTTTATTGTTAAATTAATTTGTTTGTGAATTGCCATTGTAATTTCCTTAGACCTGTAGAATTATTTTTAAAAATTTGTGAGGACAGAGGCAACACACAGCATGTGTTTAATTCAAAGGTAATTCAGTTTAAATGGAGCACAGAACACACAAAGGGGAGAAATATGAAAGGCAAGGCTGTATCAGATGATGAAGGATCAAGTACCAGGTTAAGGAGAGAATCAGAGAAAAATTTTGAGCAATGGAGTCAAATAACCAGAGTTATATATGAAGTATTTTTAGGACGACATGTATTGTCAAGTTGTGAAAACAGAGAGAAGAGGATGGATATGAGAGATGTCACAGAGAAGGAATGAATAAGGCTCATAATTGGGCTGACAGCTAAGGGAGAAGAATGAATAAATGATAAAAACTAAGGTTTTCAACATGGAAGACTCAGTGAATGGTGCTGTGTCAGACCTCAACAGTAAAGTTAATAGGAAAAGAATAAAGAAAAAAAGGGCATTGAGTTGAATTTTGGATATATCAAATTAGGGGATTGGTGATATCTCAGGAGATATACTGAAGTCAGGTGGAGATGTGGGTCTGTTGGGGGGGAGAGGGAGAGAAAGAAGGGGATGATATACTTATGTCTTTAGAAAACATCTATATTAAAGAGTAAGAAAGAGGAGGAAGAGTCAGCAAAGGAGACAGACAAGTGGTTACAGAGGTAAATATAGGTAAATCCTATTAATTCACCAAATATTTGTCAAGCACCACTAGATACAAGAAATTCTGCTTGGTGTTCAAGATTCAAAGACAAAGTCAAGCCTTTCCTTCCCTCGAAAAGTTTACATTCTATTGGGAGGGATACATGAATACAAAGATACAAAAATATAAACCAATTTGAAAGAGAAACAGTAATAATCTGGAGATCAAGTAGGGCTTGCAGAGGAAAAGGCACCTAAGCTGAGTCTTTCAAGGGAAAGATAAGATGTGATGAAACAGAATTGAGGAGGAAATAATTTCTAGGTAGAAGGATAATTTAAGTGAATAGAGAAGTTGGACATAAGACTGTTGAGTTTAGGGCACACTCTAGTTTGACTGAAACACAAGTTGTATGAATGCAAAATAAGGTGAAATAAATCAAGGAAAAAGTATTAAATAGGAGGGGGACCAGTTACAAGGCTGGTGTATTGTTCTAGGCAGGAGGTGATGAGGATGTCTATGAGAGAGGTGGCTGTGAGAATGCATGTGAGATGTTGTAAAGGTGACAACAGACTGGAGACATGACTGGTGAAGAGAATGGATTGTTTGAGAGCCTGTGGGAACAAAGATGAGAAGGAGGCAGGAGTATAAGGGAGGAAGAGATGCTTTTATTTAAGAGAAAATTTTTTAAAAACCCTTGCCTTCTGTCTTAGAATCAATACTAAGTATTGGTTCCAAGGCAGAAGAGAGGTAAGGGCTAGGCAGCAACTGTGGTGTATGCACATGGTACATGAATGTAATGGAATATTACTCTGCTGTAAGACATGATGCCTGTGATGAATACAGATAAGCATGGAAGATTTATACAACTGGACGCAGAGTGAAATAAACAGAAGCAAGAAAACTATGTATATAACTACAACAATGTAAATGGAAAGAACGACCATAAAATAATCAAAAGTGAATGTTGTAATACAATAAAGAACAAGGATGGCTCCAAAGAAGAGACATGAGAAGCTACCCTGTTCCTCTGCAGAGGGAGGAGACCCAGAATGTAAAATATTCAAATTTTTTAAACACAACAATAGGTTTCACTGATTTTTTTTCTCCTTTTTTTCTGAAAACTTTTTGTTATATATGGGATGGCTCTCTCAGAGGGATAATGAGAGAAATTTTGGTAATGTTAAAAAAAAAAGCAAAAAATTAATTCAACAAAATAAAGAATTTGGAGTTGATGAAGAAATGAACAATTGGTTTTTGAGGGGCCATCAACATGAATGAAGCTCCTGGTCAGGACAGCAGAAGGCTGCTGGGTAAAGTAGATTGTGAAATGGATGTCAGGGCCATAGAGAAAATGGGAAGTAAACAAGGTCAACAGCGGGCTGCAACAACAGGGAAGGGGAGTAGAGCCAGAATGCATCAATAGATGGCCAAAGATGAGGCCAGTGAGGGACAGAATGGTACAAAAATGATCTAGAAACCTCTGTGCAAGGAATAACCTATGCCTTCTGGCCTCTGAGGCAGAGAGAGCAGAAAGAGTAGCCTTTGATGAAGAGGAGTGAAAGATGCTGGCTGGAAAGTTCAAGGATACAAGGGGTGGTCGGTATTAATATGTTAAAGGTTGTTGTAAGGAAAGTATTTTGCATAAAGGAATATGAGTTATTTCTCTCTCAAACATGCTCTAATGTCTGGAATGTTCCTACCTATTCTTTAAAGCCCAATTAAAATGCTGCCTCCTATTTAAAGATTCATCTGATCACCCCTTCCAGAAACAACCTTCCCCCTGCAGTCTACAAAATCCAATTTGGTTTGCACCCTCTCTACTGCACTTTCCATGTGTTAACTGTATCAGTTATCTATGTTGAGGTCTTACACCTCTGTTACACTGTAAATGCTGTAAGGACAGGGCCAGTCTTTGTATATCCTGCTTACAGAAGCAGGTTATATGTTTATATGATAAATAATATATTATATAAATATATTAAATAGCTTTTGTATGTTTTTGGAGGACATAAGAAAATGGCAAGATAAACTATGTCATAGAGAATTATATATATGATATATAATTAATAAGTTGTTTCTGTACATAGTTTCTAAGAACTTTAATCCTAGTTTTGCAGTTTTTAACTTGATTAACTTTTCTATTCAAATCTCTCAGATTGCTTTCATTCATACATGGTATATAATCAAAGGTGAGGAAATTGACTTTAGTGGCCTGTCTGGCAATGAGAGTCAACGGTAATGCCATGTTGCTTTATGCAAACCTGCTCTTAATAACCAGGAAGGTTTCCTACCTCACATGCCAATATTATTGCACTGTCTAACCTCTACTTCTCTGACATTCTGATCAGTTAGTTACAAGTTTTCTAAAAACTTTCTGCTACAGGGAAGTGACAACTATTATCCAGACTCGGCCATTTTTCATTCCTATTCTATGAATATTTTCATAATAGAAAATAATGTGGTAAAACTATGAGAATGAAATTAATTCTAATGAAAGGGAATTCTGATTTGATAAAATGGACTAAAAACTGGAAAATTAGGTAGTAAAGATAGAAGATTTATAAAAGCTAAGGCAGCTAATAAGAAACTTAAATTTTTGAATACAATTATAAGTGGAAGCATAATCTCCAACACAAAGCCCTTATATTTTTCTCCTTACCTGCTAAATTGTTGATGCGTCAGTACCAGCCCTTCTAATCTTATGGGAAACTTCACATCACAGCTCCCCACCATATTTTGAATCTTAAAATCCAAGAACTTGGCTGGAAAGCCCAATTTCTGTACAACTCTGGCATATTTCCTGGCTGCTAATCTGGACTGTTCTTCACTGAGAGGAAAAAAGAAATTATTTTTGTCTTGAAGGAATATAAGGATTCTATAAATCAAAGGTAAGGAGAGAGGGCCTTCTGGGCATGGGGGAATGGCCAGTGCAAAGGCACAAAAATGGGAAATTCAGGGTTGTATGCGAGAAATAGAGAAAAGGCCAGTTTGGTTGGAATGTGGAATTTGAGCAGAGAAAATAAATCACATACAGTGAGGCTGGAAAGATAAGTGAGCCAGCTTATGAAACACTTTAAGAACTAAATAAAGGAGTTTATATTTGATCTCACTGGCAATAAAGTGCAAAACCACCGTTGTTTACTAATAGAATGAGATCTATGCTTAAAAGAAAGTAACTTGGGGAGTGGGGAGGGGGTCCTGGGTGGCTTAGTGGATTGAGAACCAGGCCTAGGCCTCAGACACTTCCCAACTATGTGATCCTAAACAAGTCGCTTGACCCCCACTGCCTACCCCTTACCTCTCTTCTGCCTTACAACCAATACAGAGAATTGATTCTAAGATGGAAAGTAAGGGTTTTAGAAAAAAGAAACAGAAATAACTTTTGTGGAGGTTAAACTAAAGTGGAGAATGATGGAGCAGGGGAGCAAGTTAGAAGACCACTGCAACAGTCAAGAGGCAGCAAGAGTCAAAACTAACTAAAATATGAATAACTACCATAAGGCAAAATCCTTTTATCTTTTCCCATTTGATTCTCTTCTCACTCCCCACAGAAACTATACCTAGTTGACTCTTTTGTCTGCAAGTTTCCCATACTTCCCTCTATTTCTCTCCCACTTGAGGACCTCACTCTTACTTTAAAGAAAAAACTTGAGGCTATTTGCTGGGAGCTCCCTCTTCATCTCAAAACCACTTGCTATATCAGGCTCTACTCTGTTCTTTTCCTTACCTCTCCTCTTTCTCAGACCAACCCCACCAGTTTGCCTTTGACCTTTTTCTCTTCTCCAGCATATTCTCCCTTTATCATCCTCCTTGCCTCATCAACAAAACCTTTACTTGACCATACCTCTTTTTCTTAGTCACACTTCTAGAAAAAGCTGTATATACTCATAGCTTCCACTTCTAATCCTTTCACTCTTAAATCTTTGCAGGTTTCTGACTTAATCATTCAACAGAAACTGCCCTCTCCAGTGTTACCAGTATGGTCTGTCCCCAGGTCTTATCCTTCTGGATCTATCTTCTGAATAAGCACTCCCATCTCCATTCTCCTGGATTTTCTTTCCTCTCTGTGTTTTTTGGGACAGTCTAGTTCTCCTACTTGTCCTGTCCTTCTTTCTAAGTTCCCTTTTTAATTCAATGAATGATGAGCTAACTGCCAGTATATCCCAAGGCTATCTTGTGTCCTCTTCTCTCCTCTATGTTCTCTTTCAAATGACTATATCAGTTTTCATAGATTTAATTATCAAGTCAGCATATAACTTACTCAGAAATTTATTTATTAAAAACAAATAAAAACCCCTTACCTTCTTCTTAGAAGCAATACTTCTATTCATTTATTCAATAATATCAAGTCAAAGGCAGAAGAATGGTTAAGGGCTAGGCAATGGGGGTTAAGCTACCTGCCCAAGATCACACAGCTGGGAAGTATCTGAGGTCAAATTTGAACCCAGAACTTCCTGTCTCCAGGCCTGGCTCTCTCCTAACAGTCTCTATTCACGTATTTATATATTCGACCCTAGTCTCCTAGAGCTGCAGGCTCACATCACCAAATGAATAGAGGATATTTCCAAGTGGATGCCCATAAACATCTCAAAGTCAAATCGACCAAAACTGAACTTGTTATCTTTATCACCAAACCCATCCCTCTTCCAAATCTCCCCTTTTCTAAGGCATCCCTAGTTTTCAGGTTCTCATTGCCTCTCACTGCAATAGGATTCTACTGATCTTCCTGCTTTAAGTCCAACAAAGGTGCTAAAGTGATTACTTAAATATACATCTGATATGTCACCCCCCACTATTCAGGAAACTCTAAGGGCTCCCTATTGCCTCTAGGATCAAATATAAATTTAGTTATTTAACTTTTAAATTCCTTCACAAGCCAGCCCTAATTCATACCTTCCTAGCCTCACTGTACATCACTTTCATGAACTCTAAAATCTGGCCAAAATGGGCATCTCTCTGTTCCTCACAAATGGCACTCAACCTCCCATCCTCAAGGCCTTTGAATTGAAAGATGTCACTTTTCTCTCAGAAAAGTACTCTGATCAAACCATGATTTCAGAAGACAAATGGTAAAAGAAGGTTTTTCTCCCTCAGCACAAAGGCAGGAGAGAAGCCATTATTAACAAGGGGCCCTACCATTTTCAAACATGATTCAGTTTTCCTTGACTATTTTGACTATTTGTTTTAAGAGAGGCAATCAGTGGGAAGTTACAGTGGCATTGGTTAGCATAAAAAAATTAATTTTAAAAAGTCATGCTATTTAGATTGTTACCATGCCTTGGAGGGTCATTTATTTAGCAAACCTTAAAGCATTACATCATTTACATTATTATTTGCTTGCTTTGAGCCAAGTAGTGCTGGGATATTTTACAAGCAACATATCTAAAATAGAGCAAGATGAAGGAAAGGAATATCTTATTTAAAAGTCAGCTCTGCCTGTTTCTCTATCCCAGTGTCAAACACAAAATAGAAATATTGACTTAGAAAACTACAAATTAACATTCTCTGTGTTGTATTTTTATTTATTTTGTTCAGCTTTTCCCAATTACATTTTAATCTGGTTCAAGTGCAAATTTCACACTTCTGCTATATCCTGTGGAGACAAAGACTCTAAAAGTGATAGTTACTTATGATGGAGCCAAGGTCTAGTACCAAACTATTCTATTTTTCTACTTTCTGAAAGGGGAAAAAAAAAAAGCAAAAAGCAAAATGCTCACGGTAATGTTTTCCTAGTTTTTTGTTACGAAAAGAAAGGTCAATACAAATATTCATATTATAACCATTACCAAAAACAGATGGAAAAAAAGTCTTTACAAGTGCTTATCTACTCTTGATGATGGACTTATGTTAATGACAAACAGAAAAAAGTTGCTACTGCCTAGAGCAGGGGTTCTGAAAGTGTGGTCTGCAAGGTCCAAACTATTTTCATAATAAAGTCGAAAGGTTGCCTACAAAATTGTCTTCCTTTTTCTAATTACAGATTTTTGTGAAGCCAGATTTTCTACATATTCTTCAACCCAAATAAAACAGTAACAGACTGAATCTAGAAAATTTCAGTTGTCTTCTATTAAACCAGACATTAAAATGTTATTCTTCATACCAAAAAATCTTTTGGAAAATAGTCCTTTTCTATAAAGATGTTATTTATGTTAACATGTAATGGATTTATTACAATGAACAAATATTTTAAAACATTTATCAGCTTTAATTTTAAATGTAGTAAATATTGATAGGTATCTCACATAAATAAAAACTCTTTGTGGTCCCCAATAATTTTTAAGAATTTAAGAGTTCTGAGACCAAAAAAATATGTTGAGAACCACCGGCCTAGAGCTTGGAAACTAACTTTACTAATGAAACAATATTTAAAACATCAAAGCAAACTTTTAATCCATCTTAATAGCTCCTGAACCCAGGGATCAATGTCTTTTTCTTCAATGTTCACCAAGAAGAAAATAGTGCCCACTCCTACCTTTTAGCTCCTGTGCACACCATCTTCCCAGAACTGAAAATAAGTGCAGTAGTTCTTGGCTCTCTTATTCTCATGATGACTGCAGCAAAACGCTAAAATGTTACCACAGAAAATCCTTAGTGATATTACTGAACAGTGATTCTACTAAACAACGTAGGGGTCTGCCTCATAAAGCACCTCATTCGTGTCTTTTTCCTTTTTTTTTTTTTTTTTTTTTAAACTCTTACCTTCTTTCTTAGAATCAATACTATGTATTGGTTCCAAGACAGAAGAGTAATAAGGGCTAGGCAAGGGGGGATCAAGTGACTTGCCCAAAGTCCAACATTTAGGAAGTGTCTGAAGCCACATTTGAACCCAGGACTTCCCATCTCTGGGCCTGGCTATCTACTGAACCACCTAGCTACTTCCCAATGCCTCTTTCTAAGGATCTACTCTAAAAGACCTTTCTGAAGCTAAAGAACAATTGGCTTGGAGGTATTTGTGTTATGAATATTATTATTTTAAGAAATTCCCATTTGTCCAGTGTACATTTTGTTTAAGTATCATTTCATCAAAAAAATGTCATTGAAGGGGGTAGCTGGGTAGCTCAGTGGCTTGAGAGTCAGGCCTAGAGACGGGAGGTCCTAGGTTCAAATCTGGCCTCAGACACTTCCCAGCTGTGTGACCCTGGGCAAGTCACTTGACCCCCATTGCCCACCCTTACCACTCTTCCACCTAAGAGCCAATACACAGAAGTTAAGGGTTTAAAAAAAAGTCATTGATATCTTTTGTCTTAACATTACATAAAATTAACATTTTAACATTAACTAAATTTCCTCCTTTATCCCTGACTATCCTAGAGAGCCATCTCTTACAAGGAATTTTTTAAAAGAAAAAAGAAAGCCCTGGGCAAGTCACTTGACCCCCATTGCCTACCTTTACCACTCTTCTGCCTTGGAGCCAATACACAGTATTGACTCCAAGACAGAAGGTAAGGGTTTAAAAAGAAAAAAGAGCAAGAGAAAAAAAAAATTTGGCTAAAATGATTAATACACTGAAAAATATTTGGCAGCATAAACAATGTTTCACATCCATGGTGGCCCCTCAAGCCCTCTACAAAACAGTGTGTGTGTGGGGAGTCTCTTCTCATGTCTCTAATTTGGGACCAAGTTTGTTCTCCTCAATTTTGCAACAGTTATTTTTTATTGCTTTGTACTTTCTTCACCATTTACAATGTTGTAATCACTGTCTATAGTTTTCTTGGCTCTTCCTCCTTCATCCTGTATTACTTTCTGAGTTTTCATATTTCTGTGTTCATCATATTCATCTTTTCTATAGTACAGTAATATTCATGTGCCACAATTTGTTTAGGCATTCTTCAAGAGCTAGGCACCTACTCTGTTTCCAGATCTTTGTTACAAGAAAAAGTTCTACTATAGATATTTTGGCATATATTTTTAAGGCCTTTCTTTTTACCTTGTAAAATTATAGACTTAATTTTTTTAAGGTCCCCAGAGACCTTAGAAGTCTATGGAAAGAGTGTCTCTCTCTAGTCTCAACACTGATACTCCACACATGTACACAAAGATAATAAAAGTTCCAAGTTTAGCACTAACTTAAGAGCGTCAGATTTACCTTACCAATGACAAATGAAGTCTAACATATGCCTCTAAGAGAGTTTCTCTGGATAGGCAAGTGAGTTAGGAAGAAGAAAATCTGAATTTTCAGAATGTTAGTTACTCATGATCTATAAAGAGATTTTTATCTGTTAGTTAAATTTCACAATATCTACTAGTAAATAGGTGACAAGTCTCTTACTCGTTTTAAGCAAAGGCAGATTAGATCGCTTAAAATAACAAAAAAAGCTAACAAAATTCAGAGCACTTGTAAACTTTTTCTACTAGTCACTGAAAAATATTTCTGTTTAAAACCTCTATCACTGTATATATAAAAGAAGCATTTTGGGCCTTATAGCCTTATTTCAGAGATCAAAAGAAACCTGAAAAAAAAAATGAAAGAAATTCCTTAATTCTGGCTGTATTGTATTTTAAATCTTTTACTTCTAAGCAGGATGTGTTCTGATACAGTTTGAAATTTTGGGTATAATAAAACAGCTTTTACCTTGGGATTGTATTCAGCATTTCGGGCACGAAGTGCAATAGTTTTTAAGTCAAGTTTACAACCAAGGTTCACGGTGGATACAATGTTCCTATGAGCAATATCAAAGAGAAAACATGAATAATTTACATAATTATTTAATCATCTAGCATGTGTTAATATTATAATAGAGTAGGATCAACAGCTGCAAAAGAATATAGAACTCTTGAGTCTAGCCTAAAAAAATCATCAATGTATAAAAGACAAAAAGAAAAAAATAGTCTATTCATAAATTGGAGAAATGCAAGTAACTAAGATAGACTAAACTTAAAGTAAACATCTCTTGGCAGAAGGAGATTCCAGGTTCTAGATCACTATCTTCTTAGGACAAAAGATTCTGGCTCCTCCTTTCCTTGATCTGAGCTGGTTCCCACTTACCAAAGAGAAAAAAAATTTGAGGTGAAAGGAGGTTTGGAGGGGAAAGGATATTTAAAGCAGTCTCTGATCAGTAGGTTAAATTTAATTATTGACTGCCCAAGGGAATAAACAAAGGACCTCTCCTGATTTTCAATATCTCAAGTTCACAATACAACAAATATCTATTTAGTGCCTCCTTTGCACTAGAAAATTAAAGTGAATTAGAGGAAAAGTTTTAAAGAAAAGAATGCCTCACAGAGGTAGTTTATAAAATATTGTTATGAGGAGGAGTATAGATGACAGCTTGAAGAAATCTTGGACTTCATGGCCATTCCATAATGGAATGAAGCCATGGTTTGAAAGGAAGAGTGTGGTTTGACCAAGCTGAAGAGAGGAGGGAAGGGAGCTTGAAGAAATCTGTCATCTATATTCCTCCTCATAACAATATGAAAAATAATAATCTGTGTATTGAAGCTCATTTACAGAGGCTTCTTTATGATTTTTAAAAACAAGCCTAATATAACCAAAATACTACTACTAACACCTCTAAAATGAATATATAAAACTTTAAAGGAAATACTTTATCAATTCAGGGG
Source organism: Gracilinanus agilis (assembly GCF_016433145.1). NCBI lineage: Eukaryota > Metazoa > Chordata > Mammalia > Didelphimorphia > Didelphidae > Gracilinanus > Gracilinanus agilis. The sequence goes on along the minus strand of NC_058133.1, from coordinate 438,035,169 downwards.
CAGGAAGTAGACAGATGCGATAGATAAAGACACACTTACTGTAGCTGTGGTACAATCCCAGAGCTTTCAGATGCAGGTGTAGCTGGTGTAATGGGGGTCATAGGGGTCATTGGGGAAGGATATAAGGGTGTAGTGCCCGGCAGAGGTGCTGTGGTAAGAGTCTGTGAATGGAAGAGCTGTGGAGTTTGGCCAGAAGTTCCCTGTGTTGCTTGTTGAGTTGCAGCTTGTTGGGCAGCTTGTTGCTGCTGCTGTTGCTGCTGCTGCTGCCTCTGCTGCTCTTCCAGAATAGAAAGACTGCTTGTGCTTTGGACAGGTTGGGGCGTCAGTCCAGTACCATAGGGCATCATTGGGCTAAAGAGAGGAATTCCAGGAGTCATGGCACCCTGTAGAGAACAAGAGTAAAAAGAAGTTATGAAGGTATTTGGCCGAGTGTATATAGTTTGACTGGCATAAGGTATTAGTAGAATGTAAGGAATGTAGGGAAGAGGATGACCTCATTTTAGTTTTCAGCATTTCCAGTTGTAGTTATAAAGAATTTCTACTCTAGGGTCCCTTCTATTTCCGAGTTGCCGTGAACAAAAAAGAGACCATCTCAATGATTATAGCAATCAATATTTTCTATTCAAAGGTGCCTAAAAGAATTGAATTTATCAACTCACAAAAAAAAGATGAATCAACAAATTTTTCTCATCTACCCGAATACTTTGTAATTCTAAAATACGTCCTAACTTTTCAAATCATATTCATATAGATTATCCCATCCTCACAAATACAAAGCTAGGTAAGAACAGCATTATTGTCTCCAATTTTACAAATAAATGAATCTCAGTTTCCTAAAGATTATTGCACTAGCTAGTGGCTGTGCAAGAAAGTTTAGAACATATCTTCTCAATTTTATCTCGGTGCTCTCAGACTGCAAGTACTAATAGACAGGTACTGGAGCACCGCAACTTTTCCCTACCCTCAACACAAGCCAGGAAGTATGAACTATTTCTATTTTTCCACAGGAATAGAATATGATAACTAGATTCTACCACCCAAAATACTGGTAGAAACAAGACCGACTAGAAAGAGGAAAAAAAAAGGTCACATACTAAAGCTCTAACAATATGTGCATTCTCCAAATTTATTAACTTTCTGCTTAAGGGTTCATACAAATAGGGCATGCAGAACAATCTGATTCACGCACCATCTAGAGCTGATGCAGAGTAATTTTTACTAGTAAATTTTAAAAAATAGACCTGTGATAAGGATAAAACCAGAGAACTAAAATTTATCACAAGCTTTTAGAAATATGACTCTATGATCATTTGGTATATCTCCAGGATTTATCCAGAAATTAGAAATTATTCCTTGGCAAATAAATATACTTTTACTATTTTAAAATAAAGGTCTGACTATGACAAAAGGTTCCATAATTTCTACTCAAAACCTGGTAAAGTTATCTGAACAAACAGTAAAAACACAAGGCTCTAACAATAAATGCAAATCCATGCCAATATTTCAACAATTCACCTCCCTTCCCTCCCTCTTACCTGTCCCTTACAATGCAGCTTTCTACCCATGGTCCAGCTGTATTACCTGAGGAGAGGCCAAGCCCTGGGCATAAGGCGGCAAGCTGTTGTTTTGATCCATGATGTTCACTTCCTTCTTAGACAAACCAAAGAGTTCCGATCCCTTTGCTTCAGTTTGTCCTTCAAAGCATCACAAGTATTTACGTCTTATCTCCGTTTCAAAATTCTTTAGGTTATATCCACTTCGAGGAAATGTGATGTCTCTTGGGGAAAAAAAACAAAACCTGGAGCTTAAATGAAGGAACAATGTAAAGTAAATTGTATCTTAAAACCAGGTCTCAAAAAATACAAATAATTAATGGCATATATTCCTCTGTACCTCACACTCTTCCCACATCTTCAAACTTACCTTTTCTACAAAATAGCTCCCCCACCCCTTTCCATCTTAGAATCAATACTGTGGATTGGTTTCAAGGCAGAAGAGTGGTAAGGGCTAGGCAATAGGGGGCTAAGTGACTTGTCCAGGGCCACATAGCTAAGAAGTGTTTGAAGCCAAAATTTGAACGTAGGACCTTCCATGTCTAGGCCTGACCCTCAATCCACTGAGCTATCCAGCTGCCCCTTACAAAAATGTTAATATCACATAGTTAAATCCTTCTTTGAATTGAAGATGTGAAAGTACTTCATATGACCAAATTAAATTATCTATGACAGTTAATTCATGTTATCTAAGCATGCCAAATATGCCACACAAAGGACATGTATTCTAAGACATGTTACAGGCAATTTCTATAATAGATCCCAAAATACTGAGCACCTATTGTGAACTAGTCACTCTATTAGATACCACTAACAAAGGAAAGCCTGTACAGTTAATTTATAATTTAAAGCAATGGGTTCTTAGCATTTTCTGGACCACTATGGCAGCCTGTGACATTTATGAAGCCTTTTGCAGAATGATGGTTTTCAACTTACAAAATAAAATACATAGGATTACAAGGAAATAAATTATGTGAAATAATTAACAAGATTTTGAAAAAAAGTTCTTGGAGTCATGCTAGATCTCAAACTGTACTATAAAGTGGTAACCATCAAAACAACCTGGTACTTGGCTAAGAAATACAGCAGTGAATCAATGAAACAGATTAGGTACTCAACTTGCAGTAGCAAATGACCATAGTAATGTAGTGTTTGATAAACCCAAAGAGTCATGCTTTTGATAACTCACAATTTGACAAAAACTGCTGGGAAAAATGAATAACAATATGGATGAAACTAGGCATAAATCAACATTTCACACTATCAAGATAAAGTCAAAATGGATACATGATATAGAAATAAAAGGTGATACCATAAACAAATTAGGGGAGCAAGGAACAACAGATCTGCCAGACCTATGGATAATGAAAGAATTTATGCCCAAATAAGACGTAGAAAACATTATGAAATGTAAGATGGTTAATTTTGATTACATTAAATTAAATAGGTTTTGTAGCAAAACTAATATTAGAAGTGAAACAAAACTGGGGAAGTTTTTATGGTTGGTTTCTTTGACAAAGGCCTCATTTCGGGGGCAGCTGGATGGCTCAGTAGATTGAGAGCCAGGCCTAGAGATAGGAGGTCCTGGGTTCAAATCTGGCCTCAGACACTTCCTAGCTGTGTGACCCTGGGCAAGTCACTTAACCCCCATTGCCTAGCCCTGTAACAAATAAAAAACTAATATAGAAGGATATATATATAAAAGATATTAGGGTTAAAAAAAGGCCTCATTTCTCAAATATATGGAAAAGGGAGTCAAATTTATAAGAATATAAATCATTCTCCAATTGAAAAATGGTCAAAGGATATGAACAGGCAGTTCTCAGATAAAGAAAGTTATAAATGTTGGAGGGGGATATAAGAAAATTGGGACACTTAATACCCTGATAAGTGGAATTGTGAAACAGCCATTCTGGACAATAATTTGGAACCACACCCAAAGGGCCACAAAACTGCACACCATTTGAACTAACAAGAGTATTCACTACTCTAATGAGATCAAAGAAAGGGGGGAAATGACCTAGTTGTACAAAAATATTTATTGCAGTTCTTTTTGTGCTGGCAAAGAACTGGAAACTGAAAGGATGTCTATCAATTAGGGAACTGCTTAACAAACTGTGGTATATGATAGTAACAGAATTATGCCATAAGAAATGCCAAACAACAATTTCAGAAAAACCTGGAAAGACTTATATGAACTGATGCAGAGTAAAAGGAGCAGAACCAGGAGAACACTGTATATAGTAACAATAATATTGTATCGTAATCAACTGTGAATGACAACTACAATTAGTAGAAATGCAAGGATCCAGGACAATTCCAAAGGACTCATGATGAAAAAGGATATCCACTGCCTTAGAAGAAACTGATGGAGTCTGAATGCAGATTGAAGCATACCATTTTAAATTTTATTTTCTTCTTGAGCTTCTTCTTGTTTGTGAGATGTCTTCTTTTACAACATGACAAATAGGAAAATATGTATTGTATGATAGCACACGCACAACTTACATTAGATTATTTGCTAACTGGGGAGAGGGAGAGAATCTGGATAGTGAAACTGTCAAAAAACAAATGTTTAAAATTGTCCTTACATGTAATTTTGAATAAAATAAAATATTACTGGGGAAAGAAAATAGTTCTTAGACCCAGGTTATTCAGAGGTATATAATATAGATGAAATAGAAACATAGTTCCCATTGTTGTTAATTGGTCTATCTCAAGACTCTTCATGACTCCCTTTGAGGTTTTCCTTGGGAAAGATAATGGAGTGATTTGCCATTTCCTTCTTCAGTGGATTAAGGCAACTAGAGGCTAAATGATTTCCCTAGGGTTACATAGCTAGTGAATGTATGAATTTGGATTTGAACTCAGGTCTTTCATTCTATCTGCTAAGCCATCCAGCTACCTTCAAGACAAACAGAAATTAAGTAACTTGTCCAGGGTCACACTACTAGGAAGTGTTTGAGGCCAAACTTGAACCCAGTTCTGGTGCTCTATCCATTGTGCCACCTAGTTGCCCACATACATACATGTATTTTTTGTTCCCAAACTATGATTTCATTGTTGTGGAGAACTTCCTATTCCAACCAAGTAGATAAGCAACTGGATGCTTGGGATCCTGAAAAGTTAAGTTGCTTTGCCCATGACCATCTGGCACACTTGAACTCAGTACTTCATGACTCTAAGTTTGTTTCTTTATCCAAATCTTCTATTGTTTCTCAAGTATGTATACATAAACACATTTTAAAATGACACATTTTGGCTCTTGGTTTCTTTTTAACCTTTTTAGAAAGAAATGACAAACAATAATTTCAGAAAAACCTGGAAAGACTTACATGAACTCACGCAGAGTAAAGTGAACAGAACCAGGAGAACAAGCTGTTTTAGGATTTTGGTATATATACTGTGAAGGGGAGTACTATAAATATATGCATATCCAAAGAAGAGGTATAATAGAGAAAGCTAGGAAATAAAGTAACTGGAACATCTGGTGGAGATGGGAAAAGATGCCTTAAAGAAGCAGTGGGGGATTAGCATAGTCATTTCTAGCCTATAGAGGGGACTGGGCTAAGAAGGAAAATAATTCCAAGAAGGTTATAAAAATCGTTTTGTTTCTGTAATGGCCGGTAAACTCTTTTATCTATATCCTTACCATGGCAAAAGAAATGTTAAATCTGTTACTATGGACCATTTAAATTCCTAATTATCTCCTGTTAAAATTATACTTTAAAAATATTCCTTATAATTTGACTTTTGGAGCAGTCCTTGGACCAACTGAGATACCTTTAAAATGAAAACAATTTTGGTTCAAATTAAAAGGCATGCTATTTGCAAATTCTTGGTGTTATGGAGTACAATTTGAATTAATAGTAGGCCTGATCTTGGATCCTGGCTCTGCTCCTTACTCTCTCACACAAGTTACTCACACTTTCTAGGCATTAATTAGTACTTTCATCTGAAAAATATAGGTGATTCCTCAGGTCCTTTCTAGCTCCCAAACCTACTATCCTATTATAAGCTGTATGTTGAAACTATATCTAAAGTTTCTAAAAAGTTACTCTACCAAGATTAAGAAAAAGTATTACTTTGTGCTACTTACAACATATCTTGAGAAACTTAAGTGAAAAAAAAAACAACAAACCCATTTCACTATTGCTTTAACTTTTTCTGCTTACTTAATACTGATATAGGAATTCTACACACACATTTTCTTTTTCTCTGATGTTATCATCTCTTGGTTTACTATATTCACTTAACTACAGCTTATACCATATTGGTATAATTACTCCCAATGTTGGCAGTATGACTGATGAGGAGGGAAGAGACATTGGGGTGGTAAAAACTGACATGACTTGGCAACTTTACTGAATGTGTGAGGTGAGGAATAGTCTAGCAGCTAGGATGACTGAGGTTCTATGCTAGCGTATCTGGGAATATGGTGAATGTCACCAATAAAAACATGCAAGTTGGAGGCTAGATAAATTTAAGAGATAACCTCATGATCCTCTGATGTAGGCCAGTTTTTTAGGTGGTGGGAAGAAAAGTTAAAAGACTATTTACTCTGTTTTCTCACTTGCTGAGAAAACTATGTATTCTAGTATCTATGCAGCAACTATGTATTCTAGTATCATCTCTATAGTAAAAAGACTCCCAAGATATATATACTCAACTCCAGTCTTTCTCTTGAGCTCCACTTGCTTGTAGAATGCTTAGTGGGGTAGGAAGTGGAAGAAAAGCGGGGCTCTGTGGAAAGAGAGCTAGGCCTAGAGCCCTGAGAACTAGGTTCAAATATGGCCTCAGATACTTCCTAGTGTGTGACACTGGCTAAGTCACTTAACTCTCATGGTCTAGCCCTTAACTGCTCTTCTGCCTCAGGAAGTAAGGATTCTAAAAAAGAAAAATGCTTACTGGATATTTCAAATTGGCTGACCCATTGATAGCCCAAACTCAAGTCCAAAGTAGAATTTTTTCTCCCCCAAACTCAGCAGTTCTGAACTTCCTTATTATTGTGAAGGACACTTGTCACACCAACCCCCAGTTCACTTCTCATTCACTCAACCCCACATATTCAATTAACCTTTCAAATTTTGTTGTTTCTATGACCATAATACCTCTTCTAAAACTATCTCTCAACTCATACAGCCACCACCCTCTCAGCTGGAGTACACCGGCCATCTAATTGGTACATCTCAAGTATCTCTCCATGGTCCACATAACTGCCAAAATGATTTTCCTAAAAAGCACAGGTCTGACCAGATCAATAAATCCCAGTGACTATTACCTTTAGGGGTCAAATATAAATTCCCATTTTTCATTTAAAGCTCTTCACGACCTACCCCTACTTCTCTTCCCAGTATTCTTAAATATTTCACTTCTCTGTATGCCATCCAGTCCACCATAGTGGCTTCCTTACCGTCTCTCACATAGGATGTTCCTGCATAGACTCTAGAGTCCAGCCATAGCATCTCCTTATGTCCTTCACACTAGATGCTCCATCTCCAGTTTCTCTGCAATTGCACTAGAAATCTTCCATAACTGGAAGGTTCTCTCCCTTCTCACCTCCTCCTCTCCGACTTGGGGATGTGAACTCAAGACTAAGCTCAAGCAATACCTTCTTCCTATAAGAAGCCATTCTGTGTTCTCAGTTGCTACAAAGTTACCTCGGATATACTCTGTCAGCGATTTGTATGGAACTATATAGATCCATGTCTTTCCCATTTGACCGAAAGATTTTTCGAAGGCAGGGACTGTTTTCCATCTTCCTTCTTATTCCCATGTAGGGGACAGTTCGAGACATCTATTAAGTCATTTAATAATGTACTTAGTGGATTGACCCAGTGATTCCTTTGGTATGGAAAACACCCTCTATCAAAGACAGAGGTTGAATAAACTCCATCAACTCAAAACAATTCCTTCCAGATAACCCAAGAGAGCAGTCTAAGGGACCTGAAATTGGTCCAGAGTCACAAAGACGCCAATAATCAGAGGCAGCACTCGAAACCAAGTCACCACACATCTTGTAACAACACTATCAGCCTACAACGGCAGTGATGCCCCTTCTACGGTTTACTGCACGTGCACAATACTCCCTCGGTACTTTCCTCCAGCTTAGGAGAAATTACCAGCAAACAGGCCAAACCCACAACAATGCATCGGGCCGGGGGGGGGGGGGGGGGGAGCCGGGAAAGAGCTG
>NC_058133.1:437973763-438022572 GCF_016433145.1 Gracilinanus agilis | reverse complement strand
CCCGCCGGTCGTTCCAGCAGCGGCCCCCACCTCCCCGCCCCCAGCCGCCTCCCGCGCGCCCGCCAACCCTCCTCCCATCCCCCTCACCCTCCTCCCCGAAAAGCAGCCCGCGCGCGACGCGGCGGTCGTCGCCTCGGACTCCCCTAACACCCCCTCTGAGGCCGCTCTACCAGCTTTACCCCGCCTCCTGACTCTCAGACGAGGAGTAAGATCTAAAGGAATGATACCTAGGGTCGCGGTGGCCGCCGCCGCGGCCGGTGAAACCGGAGGTCGGCCGGAGGCAGTCTCTGCGCCCGCCACGGCGACCCGATCCTACCCGGCCCTCCTAACCTCCCGGCGCGCTAAATGACGTCACTTCCGCCATCTTTCCGTTTAGCCTCACTCTCGCCTGCAGTCATTGGCTTTTAAGCCAAGTTCAGTGTGGGTAGTCCTATCACTTCCGGAAATATTCTCACGTGACTGAGAGAGGGCGGTGTTAGAGCCTGGAAGGGCGGAACTGCTGGATGAATTCACTTTTCTGGTGTTGGACTTTTGGTGGTTTTTCTCCTTTAAGTCTTTGGGGCGGGGTTGGCGGCCGTCTTTAACCACTACTTCTCTCTTCTGCCTCCTTGTAGAGAGACACGTGGTTACGGCACCCACACCCCAGCTGGTGAGCTGGACACATCCCACACGGGGTGCAGGCAAGAGCTTACACCTTGTTTGAGAGACCGGTTTCCAAACTTTTTATTGTCCACGCCCTCCTTTTAAAAAAACGTTATTGCTACTCTACCCTCTTTTTTTTTTTTTAAACTAAGAAAGCAAATAATTGCTTTAGTAAAAGTTTTACAAGAATAAAAAGAAGAAAATTACTACTTCACACCCCCACCCCCCCCACCCCCCCACCCCGTCCTCAAATTGCAAATTGCTTTAGTTCAGGTTTTAGTCAAATAAAATTAGGAAATGTTTACACTTTTTATAACTATGCACAGATATTCAGTTTACTGAGATTCCCTAGAGGAGTTATTTTTTCTTTTAAACTTATACATCAATATCTAGTTAGTAATTTCTTAGTCAGATAGGTTAATCAATATTAATTACTTTAATTACTAAATTAATTTAGGATGCTTAATTAGCTCAAAGGTCCCCTTTTTTCTATTAGACTTACACAGCTTACATAGTATACACTTGTTGAATAGGAAACATCCACTCTGAGCCAAGACAGAAGCCAATCTCCACTCTACCCGAGTATGACCAGGGTCATCCACATTCAGCAGGATAGAGATGTCTTGATATTGAGGAAAGTTCCCCAGTTATTTTAGGCGCCCCACTGTTCTTGCTCCTTTCCCTAGGTTGCCCAATATGGCCACCATTCTACTGGTGGTCTACCAGCCCTTAATCATCAGCTCTAAACCTTCTTGGTAGGCCCTTCTGGAAGGTCAGGGTAAAAGTTTCTTAACCAGTAAGATTGTATATTTTACTCTGCACCATCTTGATAATCTAGGTAAAAAAGGATTATAAAACCTGTGCCCTGGAGGAAGAGGAGATCTCATATCATGAGGAAGATCTTGGGGTCCTCTTCACTAAAGGAGGACAGGTCCCTTAAATTAAAAATAAATAAAAAGTTATTAGGGGAGGGGATGATAGGTAGAGTGTCAGACCTAGAGTCCAGAAGACCTTGATTCAAATCTGGCCTCAGTTGTATGACCCTGGGCAAGTCACTTAACCCCAATTGCCTATGACCTTCTGTCTTAGAATTGTTAATAAGAAAGAAACCAAGGATTTAAAAATATATAGCTATTGGCTTGGGAGTCAGTACTGTGTATTGGCTCCAAGGCGGAAGAGTGGTAAGGGTAGGCAATGGGGTCAAGTGACTTGCCCAGAGTCACACAGCTGGGAAGTGTCTGAGGTCAGATTTGAACCTAGGACCTTCCATGTTTAGGCCTGACCCTCAATCCACTGAGCTACCCAGCTGCCCCCCCTCATCTCAGTTGTTTTTATTGCAGATTGAACAAATTTCTTGAGTATAGGTACTATATAATTCCCTTTTCCACTATGGGAGTTCTCTGCCCTGGACCCAAGTATGTGAACAGGAGTTCAATCCCTGTGGGAGCATGGCTTCCTTTTCTCATAAGTCTTCAACTAGTTACCCCTTCTCTTCAACAAATACAATATTTATACGGTTTCTCTTAAAGATGGAATTTAAAAGGTAATAAATAATAATCGCTAGCATTTCTATAGCACTTGAAGGTCTGCAAAGTGCTTTACAAATATCTCACTTTATTATCACAAAAATCATAGCTAATAATAGCTAGGAGACATCTGTGGTTCAGTGGTTAAGAGCACTGGGTCTGGAGTCAAGAAGATCTGAGTTCAAGTCTAGCATTAGGTATTTCCTAACTCTGTGACCTTGCACAAGTCACTTAACCTTTTTATGTGCCTAGGAAACAGATGGCTCAGTGGATAGAGAGCTGAACCTGGAGTCAGAAGGCTTTGAGTTCAAATCCAACCTCAGATATTTTCTAGCTGTGGGACCCTGAGCAAGTCCTTTAATCTCAGATTGCCTGACAAAAGGATCCACCTGGTCCACTGGAGAAGGAAACGGCAAACCACTCCAGTATCCTTGTCAAGAAAACCCCCTGTTGGCCGTAGTCCATGGGTGATGAAGAGTCTCAGATGTGACTGAACAATAACAATAATAGCTAATTTACTATGTGCCAGGTACTTTACAATCATTATCTCATTTCATTTTCACAACAACCTTGGAAGGTAGGTGCTATCATTATTCCCTCTTTATTGATGAGGAAAATGAGGCAGTGGTTAAGTGACTTGCCTGGAGTGGCACAACTAGTAACCATTTTTGGTCAGATATGAAGTCAGATCTTCCTAACTCTAGCGATCTGTCCACTGACATTCCTTGTTACCTTATGAATCAGATATGAGACAGGGATGTTATTTCTACACACAAAACCACATTTACAAGACCATTTCTATAAAAAAAAACATTCTAAATAGGATTCAGTAAGTTAGTATAACAAACATATTACAATTTATTGGGGGAATAATACTTAAACCTCATCAAAACATAGTTTGTAAGATTGTTGATTAGACATCTTACATTTTACCTCAATTTTGCACTATCCAAACGATTCCCCGTAGCTATCTCTTGGGAAGACGGCCAGGCTTGGCACAGTCCTCTTGTTGGTGGTCAACTTCTCCAAGAGCCCTGGAGTATTCTAACCTGAGACAATCACTAGGTTCTGATTCTATGGACAAAGAACCTAAAGACTATCTAAACTCAGAAGCCTGTAGCCAAGTTTGGACGCATTTACCTCAAGGTTGGTGCGTGGTCATCTTGGAAAAGGCTGCTGGGGCCCAATCAAAGCTCATCTAGTTGTGTCCGTATTTCACATGGCAGTGTTGATGGTGTAAAGGCAAAGATCAAAACCTATTCTTCTACCCTCTCCTTGAAGAATCTAGAAACAGCTCACCACTTGTCAAGTGGAAAATTGGAAGCAAAGAGACTGAGCCTGTAGCTGTTTCTTCTTTTAACTAATATAGCACCTCGCCCTCTTCTGTCATGGTAGCTGGGGAGAACCAAGAAACCACTCCAAGGTCATCCCAAATGCTGAGTTCTTTAGGTACTAAGTTACCCTATGATAGAGCAATCCCCAAAGCTCCCCACTATATTCAACCAGAAAGAAGGGTTGTTTTGAGCATTGCTCATGAGATAACTCTAATTCAACCTCCATTACACCAGGTATTTATTGATAAACTCCTCTTTATTTTATATTGTTTTTCCCAGAGGGCTCCCAACAAGGGACTCTGGGCTTATATTGACTTGATTCATCCTGGTTGGGGGGTGAAGTAGGAAGGCTGACCTCAGATCGTCAATTTTTTCTATTGGTATGCTCCTGTTTAAAAATATCTAACAAAGCTAAGAGTTGGGTCATGTTTAAGGTCTTCCCAAATGCTGGCAACAGAATCCCTTCAATATGGTTATCAAGAGTGGTACAGTTTTGGTATATCCTTAATAGAAAATGAACATACAGAAAGGACTCAGTTATACATAAATACATAAAATTCTTATATAACCTATGAGAGATGATGTTTAAACCCTTGGGAGCTGGTGATATGACCAAGTTTCTATGAAGAAAACTCACATATTATCCTAGTCATTTGCCCTGCATTACCAATCGCCTACTAGACATTTGTTTTTTTAAAAGATCATATTTCATTTTTTCAAGTTAAAATCTACCTCTCCCTCAATTGAGAATTAATGAGAAAAAAATCATTACAAACATGTAATGTCAAGCAAAACAAATTTCCAAATTGGCCATTTCTAAAAAAAAAATTGTCTTATTATGCAAGCTAAATTCTTCTCTCAATAAAAAAGTGGGGTTAAAAAAAAGGTGGGGTAGTAGGTGTTGTCATTAGTCCTCTGGAATTATAGTTGGTCATTACACTGATTAGAGTCCCTAATTCTTTCAAAGTTATGTGTCTTTACCATATTGTTGTCATTGTATAAATTATTCTGGTTCTATTAACTTCAATCTGCACCAATTCGTATATGTTTTTTGTTTTTAATTTAATTAAATTTTTTGTTTGTTTAAAATTTTTTATTAATTAAAATCATCAGGTATCTTACCCCCTCCCTTCCTTTGTGAACCATAAAAGACATCACCAGATGAAAAAATGTGTATATATAAATCATGTCTTTCATGTTTCTCTTTATTCGTTCTTTCTCTGGAGGTAGACATTCACAAGTTATTCTTCAAATATTGTGTAGCTATATTTACTGTTTTCTTGGTTCCATATGTTTTCTGAGGTTTTCCTGAAACCATACTTTTTATCTTTTGTTATAGCACAATAGTATTTCCTTCACATTTATATATTATAACTTGTTCAGCCATTCCCCATTTTATGGACATTCTCATTTGCCACTTCAAAAAGTGCTAGAAATATTTTTACATATGAGTTTCTTTTTCTTTGAACTAATCTTTCCTTTAATCTCTTCCCTTTCTCTCCTATTTCCCAGATGAGTGAAATTATTTCCAATTCTGACTGCATGTTTCTCTGTGTGTATTCTTCCCTCTTTTGAGGGAAAGTTTAGATAAGAGAAAGGTTCAAGTGTCAGCTGCTTCCTCTTGACTTCTTGCTCTTTGTTCATATAGATATGTGGTTGTGTACCCTGTACACTTATTCCTTTTCCCTTCTTTCCATTCTTGAGCATATCAAGACATAACAAAATCACTTCCAGCCCTGCCTCATCAGATTTCTTTTATGACTTATGATTTCGATAGTGTTCAGAGGTGATGCATACATCATCTCCTCATATTTGAATATAAGCACTTACTCTTGTTTGGTTCTTTATCATTGCTTATTTGTTTGTACCTTTTAATGTTTTTCCCAATTCCTATGTTTGAACTTCAAAGTTTCTACACAGCTTTGGTATTTTCATCAGGAAAGCTTGAAAGTCCTCTATTTTGTAAAAGGTCTATCCCTTTCCAAGCTAGAAGTCTTCCCAATAAGATCTGGAATGAAATAAGGATGTCTATGAACACTACCACTATTCAATATTGTCTTAGAAATGCTAGCTTTAGCAATAAGAGAGGAACAAAATGAAGGAATAGAAAAGGCAGTGAGTAAATAAAGCTATAACTCTTTGCAGATGATGTGATGTATAAGAATTAAATTTTAATGGTTGACTAAAATATATGAAAATTATAAATAATATGGTAGTAGTCAATCCAAATTATTATTGCTCAAAGTCAAAATGACCTTTAATAGCTTTTATTTACAAAAGAGGTGTAAAGAGTGAAAGTAGAGAAATATAAAAGAGTAGAAAAGACATTAGCCTATCTAAGTACTGCTCAGGTGCTTGACTCAGCCAGGACTTATTGACCTTCAACCGGAATTAAACTCTCTCTAGAAGACAGGAAGGGAAAGTCAACTTATCCACTCACCCAAGTTCCCTCTAAGAGACCAAGACAATGACTACAGCTGAAGGTGATTCCTGAGGCTGACTTTCTTCCCTGAGCTGACCTTCTTTAAGTTGACTTCCCTCTTGAAGTCCAACTACTTGAAGCTGATTTCCTTCTTGGAGTTGACTTCTTTAACCCCAGAAATTCAGGGCCTTTTATAGTGGGTTCTTATCTCTTCCTCTTTTCAGAGGGGCCAATCACAACTTCCAAACTGTCTAGCACTACCCAGGGGGCAGTGTTTGTGGGAACCAGTTCTCACCTTCTGGAGGGGTGAATACTCATCAAAAGGGTTCACAGATTCCTGGCTGATTGAGTTTCTGAGGGTGTGAATTCTCTAAATAGTTTTCAACCCAAAACTAATTGAAACAATTAACAACTTTAACAAAGTTACAGGATATAAAATAAACTCACATAAATCTTCAGTATTTCTCTATATGACCAATAAAGCCCAATAGCAAGAGGTAGAGAAATATCATTTATTTTTATTTTTTATTGCTAAATCTTCTTTATTATTTTTAAAATTTTATTTGAAAATATTTTTCCATGTTTCCATGATTCATTTTCTTTCCCTCCCCTTTCCCTTACCCCCACAGAGCCAACAAGCAATTCCACTGGGTTGTACAAATGTTAATCACTTGATACCTATTTCCATATTATTCATTTTTGCTATAGAGTGCTTTTTTAAAGCCTAAACCCCAAATCACATACCTATATGTACATGTCATAAGTGATGTCATGTGTTTTGCTATTGCATTTCTATTCCCATAGTTCTTTCTGAGAAATACCATTTAAAACAACTATAGACAATATAAAATGCCTGAGAGTCTACCTGCCAAGACAAACCCAGGAACTAACTATATGATCACAACTACCAAACACTTTTCATACAAAATCAGATCTAAATGATTGAAAAAAACTTTAATTGCTTATGGGTAGGACAAGCCAATATAATAAAAATGACAATTCTACTTAATTTACTTATTCAGCATCATGTTGATCAAACAACTCCAAAATTATTTAATAGAGCTAGAAAAAATAATAAAAATTCATTGGGAAGAACAAAAGGCCTAGACTATCAAGGGAATTATTGAAAAAAAATATGAAGGAAGGTGGCTTAGCTGTACTGGAGAGCAAACTCTCTTATAAACTAGCAACCATCAAAATACTATGGTACTGGGTAAGAAATAGAATGGTGTACCAATGGGTTAAACTAGTCACTTCATGCATGGTGGTAAATGACCATAAGTGTTTAACAAACTCACAGATCCAAACTTTTAGAAGAAGAACTCCATATTTGGAAAAAACTGCTGGGAAAATTGGAAAACATATGGTAGAAACTAGTCATAGACCAGCACGTCCTGCCATATACCAAGATAAAATCAAAATGGAAATGTGATTTAGAAATAAAGGGTGGTACCATAAATAAATTAGGGGAGCACAAAATAGTTTACCTGTCAGACTTATGAATAAGGAAATAATTCATGTACAAACAAGATATAAAGAACAATAATAAGATATAAACTAGATAACTTTTGACTACATTTAATTAAAAAGGCTTTGCACAAACAAAAGCAATGCAGCCATGATTAAAAGGCAAACAGAAAACTGGGAAAAAATACTTATAGCAAGTGTCTCTGACAAAGGCTTACTTTCTCAAATATATAGAGAACTGAATCAAATTTAGAAGAATACAAAGCATTCCCCAATTGACAAAGGATCAAAGGATATCAACAGACAGTTCTCAGATGTAGAAATTAAAACTATCTTTAGTCATTTGAAAAATGCCTCAAATCACAACTAGAGGAATACACATTCAACTCTGAGATATTACCTTACACCTATCAGACTGGCTAACATGACAAAAAAGGAAAATGATAAATTGGAGAAGATGTGGAAAAATTGGTATACTTCTTGGTGAAGCTATGAAATGATACAACCATTCTGAAAAGCAATCTGGAACCATGCCTTAAGGGCCATAAAACTGTGTGTACCCTTTGCTCCAGCAATATTACTTCTAGATCTATATCCCAAAGAGATTAAAGATAAGGGAAAAGGACGTACTTGCACACAAATATTTATAGCAGCAATTTCTGTGGTGGCAAAGAATTGGAAACTGAAAGGATATCCATCAGCTGGGGAATGTCTGAATAAGTTGTGGTGTATAAATGTAATGGAATACTATTGTGCCATAGGAAATGAAAAACAAGATGATCACAAAAAAGCCTAGGAAGGTTTAAATGAAGTGTTGCAAAGTGAAGTTGACTAGAACCAGGAGAACTTTGTACACATTAACAACTACAAGTGTATGATGATCAACTCTGAATGACTTTATTGCAATTGATATTTATAGCAATTATTATCTATTATCAACAAGGCAAGGATCCAGGACAACTCCAAAGGGCTCATGACAAAAAAGGATATCCATCACCATAGAAGGAATAGATGGAATCCAAATGCAGATTAAAGTATACTATTCTTTACTTTATTTCCCCCATGAATTTTTGCCTAGTGTAAGCACCATGTCTTGTTTCACCACATGAAAAACACGGAAATATGTATAGCTTGATAATATAGGCTCAACCTAGATTGTATTACCTGCTTTCTTGGGGAGAGAGAGAGAGGGAGAGAGAGAGAGAGAGAGAGAGAGCGAGAGAGCGAGAGAGCGAGAGAGAGAGAGAGAGAACATGGACTGCAAAATGTCAAAAAATGAATTAAAAAATTATATTGGACCAAAAAAAGGTTCCCCTCACTCCCAAGCATATATTATTTTACTGAGTAAGTTAGTCTTGGCTGTATGCCCATATTCCTTATCTTCTCGAAAATCATTTTCCAAATTTTCTATTTTTTTAGGTGATAGGTGTTAAATTATGTTTTATCCTGACAGTGGCTCTTTTAACTCTTTCTTTCTGGCTACTTACAGTATTATTTCTTTGAACTGGAAACTCTGGATTTTAATTTTGTTGTTTCTTCAAAGTTAATTTTGAGGGTTCTTTCAGGAGATGACTGGTAGATTCTTTCAATTTCTACTTTTCCTTCTGGTTTTAAGAAATCTAGACAGTCATTAAAAAATTCTTGAAATAAGATATCTAACTCTTTTTTTTGTCATAGTATTAACTCATTCTTACATTTTTTCTACTCACTTTGTTTTCCAGGTTAATTATTTTTCCTTTGAGATAGGTTACACTTTCTTATTTTAATATTTCTTGTTGTCTCATGAAGTCATTGACTTCTATTTGGTAGATTATAATTTTCAGGGAATTTGTTGTGTGGATAAAGTTTTGTGCCAACCATGCAGTTAGTTCCCTTTCTTTCATTGCCCCCATTTATTTTCCACCCCCTCTTTTAATTAAAAAACAAGACAAAAACCTTTTGCTTCATCTATTCTAGGTATTCTAGTTGGATTTTAAAAAAATTTTTGCTTAAGCTGTGTTTTCCTTTGAGACTTTTCTTGAAGTTGTTTTGAAGTAATTTTCTTCTTTTGGTTTGTGTCTTGTGCAAACCATAGTAGCTCTTTATGATGAGATTCTTACTTGTTCATTCTTCATGCCTACTTTCTGACATCAGACAATGTTAGGGCCAGGCTCTGTACATTTCTTTTTTTTTTTTTTTTTACATTTTTAAACCCTTAACTTCTGTGTATTGGCTCCTAGCTGGAAGAGTGGTAAGGGTGGGCAATGGGGGTCAAGTGACTTGCCCAGGGTCACACAGCTGGGAAGTGTCTGAGGCCAGATTTGAACCTAGGACCTCCCGTCTCTAGGCCTGACTCTCAATTCACTGAGCTACCCAGCTGCCCCCTCTGTACATTTCTGATAGGAATATCTAGGTTGATTCTGTTGCTACTTTCTTAGCATATTAAATGTTGTGTTACTCACAATCTCAGGAATAACTCAGATGTGGTCCTAAAAGTTTTCAGTTCTTCTAAAGTTGTCTGATCCAGAGCAGTCTGATTGCTGCCAGTTGGTCTGATCTCCAAAGTTCCTGGTCTAGGTAATAGTAGACTACTGCTGGACTCAGCTATTATCAGCTTTCTGAGAAATTCTGCTGGTTCAGAGCAACAGAATTGTAAGCTAGTTTTTGGTCTGGGATTCCTGCTCTGGTTATTCCTCTGCAGATTTCAGACTGGGCTAGAAGTTAGAACTGAGATCCCACTCTGCTTTTGGGATTTGAGCCACATTGCTATTGTTTGCTTGTCATCTCTTTGTACATGCCCAGAGTCTTTCACTTCTCTCTACCCAAGGATTGCTACCTGTGGGCAAAGGTCCCTTTGGTCTGCCCCAGATCTGTGTCCTGTGTCCTGAAAGCTGCTATCAGGTGCTTGTGACTTTGCCCATATATGGTTCCTACTCTAGTACACAGCCTTTCCCTGGGAGCTGATGCTTTCCCATGGTCTTGTCTAGACTTTGTCCTCACTTAATTGAGCAGCTAGGAGGTAGAGTGGATAGAATGGTGGGCCTGAAGTTAGAAAGAACTGAATTCAAATCCAGTCTCAACACTTTCTGTGTGACATTAGGCAAGTCATCTAAGCTCCATCTGTCTCAGTTTCCTCAATTATAAAATGGGGATAATAATAGCACTTACCTCACAGAGTGTTGGAAAGATCAAATGAGATAATATTTGTAAAATATTTAGCATAGTGCCTGGTACATAGTCAATGCTTAATAAAAACTTATTCCCTTTCTCTTCTCAGTGCCTATAAACCTTTCTGTCACCCTAAGCTGAACTGGGCAGGAAAATTGACTCACTATGACATTTTTTTGGATTTCTCCATCAGGATTTGGCCTGTTTTCTATATCTGTTTGGAGGCATTTGGTGCAGAAGGGAAAATCTCACTGTATTATTACCATTTTGACTCTATCTCCCCATGGGACATTTCAAGTATACTTCATGAGTACATTTAAAATTCCGTATGTCCAAAACTAAATTCATCATCTTTCTCCCTAAATTGTTCTTTCATCTAGACTTCCTCTTATTCTTTGAAAGTGCCACCAGCCTCCCAATTTTCCATGTTTGTAAACTTTACACTATTCTGTCCTCACTCTTCCTTATCCCATATAGCCAATCACTTGCCAGATTTTGCCAGTTCATCCTCATAACCTCTCTGGAGTCTGGCCCCTTCTCTCTATTTAACTAAGTAGTTCCTTAGTTAGACTCTCCCTCCTCCCCTCTTCTAGATTAGAGCAACAGCTCTTCTATTTGTCTCTTTGTCATATCTCTTGCTACTCCATAGCATCCATACTGCTACATACTGCTACCAAGTCATTTTCCTTAAATGCAGATCTGTTTGTGTGACTCCCTTATTCAACCAATTCAAATGACTTTTGATTTTAGCTTTTAAAGTCTTACACAAGGGAGAAGGATCAAGGGAGGTCAAAATGGTGTTTGTTAGGAAGCAGCATGGTCTGGCTCCCCTCAACACCTCCCCTTTCCTAGCAAGGTCCTCTGAACAGCTGATATAGTGTCTCCATTGGGAGCCAAAGACAAAGAGGTGTGTGGAGGAAGGGCAGTTTCAAATAGGAGTCCAACAGAGAAGCCACATTTGCCTAAGGGTGACTTCACCAGGATTCTGTGAGGAGGGAAAAGGACTTTCAGCAACCAAGAACTGTGTGAGAGAGCCCTTTTGCCACATGCACTCTCTATGCTTGAGTGCACTGTCCCCTGGCACCATATATACTGGTAGAAGAAATGTGTCACAGACTCTTGGGGCAAGTTATGGACCTACTATTCTTACAGAAACCTCTATAACTAAAGACTAAATTTGACTGACTGATATTAACTTTAACTTATTATATAAAGTTTCTTACAGAAAAGGTCACAAAATCAAAGAATTTTATAGGTATTTTACAGAATTGACTACAAAAGGCCACAAAACTGTGTTCACTTAAGTGTTTTCTTCCCAGCTAGCTAGATGGTTTTGGTTTTTGCTTTTGACGTGATAATGACTTTTTGGGCAAGAATGGCACACAAATTAATATCCTCAAAGAAACTCGACAAATATGTTTCAGAAACTTCCTGAAAGGCACCAATTGCAGTATTCTAGAACCTTGTATATATCTTATATACAGCTTCATTTATTTACTTATTTAACCTTAACTTCTGTCTTAGAATCAATATTGTGTATTGCTTCTAAGATAGAAGAGCTAGGCAATGGGGGTTAAGTGACTTGCCCAAGTTTACACAGCTAGGAAGTGTCTGAGGTCTGATTTGAACCAGGACATCCCATCTTTAGGTCTGATTCTCAATCCACTGAGCTACCTAGCTGCCCTGTAGATTTTATTTTTAATTGGTTGTTTGCATACTGTCTCCTCCATTAGAATGTGGACTCTGAGAGCAGTGGCTATATTTGCATTTCTTTGTATGCCTGGCACATAGGAAGCACCTAATCAGTGCCTGTTGATTGAGGGTTGATTGGAACTTTGAGCCTATTTTGATGTCCTGAACAATCTTTCTCACTAACTGTTGGAAAGGAAGTTCTCTGATCAAAAGCTTAGTTGATTTCTGGTAAAGGCTCACAAAGTGCCATAATACCAGATTGGTGACTTGGCCCTTGGGGAGTGGGGATAATTTCTCAGGCAGCCTTAGTGCCTCTGTGGGAGGCTTTGTCACTAGTGGACCTCCAACAATGGCTTGTAAGAACCATCTTGTCTTACAGAACAGTGTTCTGCTCTTGTGTTGAATACACAGATATGGATGCCTTTGTGGCTGTTCCACCTTGGGTGGGGGAGTCACCTATTGTCAGCTCATTCTTCTGCCTGGCTGGATGAACCAGCCTTCTAGCAAAATGCCCTATGATTTCACTGATGAAGGAGAGCACCAGGAAGGAAAATCCTAATGCAGATCAGAGTCTACTTTCAAACTTAGACTTAGAGATTGATTTGGGGCAGAGGTGTTTTCATACATTTTGCTTCTTGAGAGGCAGCTTGATGTAGTGGTTAGAAACCCGACCTTGGAGCAAGGAAGCCTGTGAAGTAATGGTTAGAGAACTGGCCTTGGAGATCAAAGTTTAATAACTGATAAGAACAAGCCCAGAAGCATAAGTTGATGGAGGAGAAAGGGAGACCTGGGTTCAAGGACCACCTCAGATTCTTACTGGCTTTGTGACCCTGGGTAAGGAAGCTACTTAAACTCTCATTTAAAAATAGATCCTGGGGCAGCTGGGTAGCTCAGTGGATTGAGAGCCAGGCCTAGAGACAGGAGGTCCTAGGTTCAAATCCGGCCTCAGACACTTCCCAGCTGTGTGACCCTGGGCAAGTCACTTGACCCCCATTGCCTACCCTTACCACTCTTCCACCTATAAGTCAATACACAGAATTTAAGGGTTTAAAATAAAAAAAAAAAAAAAAGTAAAAAAAAAAAATAGATCCTTATTGGGGGTGGCTGGGTGGTTGGTTCAGTGGATTTAGAGTCAGGCCCAGAGATTAGAGGTCCTGGGTTCAAATCTAACCTCAGATACTTCCTAGCTGTGTGACCTTGGGCAAGTTACTTAGCCCCCAATGCCTACCCTTTACTGCTCCTCTGCCTTAGAAACAATATCCAGTATTGATAAGATGAATTTTAAAAATTGATAAGAGTTGGAGGAAATCTTTCAACTCTCGAGCAATTCTCTAGGGCTGGAGGTTTTAGAGAAGACTTGCATCACTAGAATGAGCTTGCTTAACAGGAGGTGCCCCTGCCAGTGAGCTCACAGTTTAGGGGGTCAAGGAACATCCCCTGCCAGGGTCCAGAGAAGCCAGAAGGCAGCAGGGGTGGAACTTGAAATCTGGCCTCCTCATCTCCAAGGTCAGGTCTTTTAAGTTTGGTAGGTCCTTAATCAATCAATGATCCTTTTTTTTAAAACACCTTTACCTTCTTTCTTAGGATCAATACTAAGTATTGGTTCCACGGCAGAAGAGTGCAATGGGAGTTAAGTGTCTTGCCCAGGGTCACGCAGCTAGGAAGGGCCTGAGATCAAATTTGAACCTGGGACCTCTCATTTCCAAGCCTGGCTCTCAATTCACTGAGCCACTTACGTCCCTCTTAATCAATGATTCTCAAATAAGTTTCACGTAACAAAAAACCCCAAACGTCTTGGGACTTTTTTTTTTGTGCCCAAGACAATAGTCTCCCCAGGTTGTTGGCGAGGAGGGCGGCGGCGAAGAGCCTGTCTCCACCTTCTCGTCTAACCCCTCCTCCCCCTGGAATGACTACGCCCCACCTCCTTAGTCCCAGAGTGGCTCCGAACGACAGGGGGTGCCGCGACAGACGGGCAGACGATAGAGAGTAGCGCAGATAGCGCGGCTCTGCCGGGAACTTGGGGGGTGGGGTGGGGTGGAGTTGGCAGGAGAGGGAGCCGGAAGTGATTCAATTTCCGGCGGAGCGGCCATCTCGTCGTGAGACAGCAGTCGCTGGAACCGTTCTCACTGTCGCGATGTTGTCTGCTTTCCCCTTCTCCGCCACGTACCCGGGCCCCGGGATGGAGCGGGAGCTGGAGCCTCACAGCAGCGCGGGCCCTGTGCAGCGCCGCTTCTCGCCCTACGCCTTCAACGGAGGGTAAGGACTCGTGGGGCCCGCAGCCGCCGCATTCTGCTGGGGAGGCCAGCCGGGCCAGGCCGGGCCGGGCAGGGCATCGCTTCCACTTTCACTTCGCTCCTGGGGTCCGGGTCCTGGATCCCGAGGCTCCTGCCTCTGGCTTCACTCCCCTGGAGAATTCAGGCCATTATGAAACTTCCTTCAGTGGCAGTCGAGTCTCTTGCATGCGTTCTGCCTTCTCTTTGTGTGCAGAAGGTCATGCGGAGCTTTGCCTTCTGTCCCCACTTCTTCCAAAGAAGCTTCCGGATGTACTTTTCTGTAGCTTGTGACAAAGTGTGGTACGGTGTATAGGAAGCTGCTGGGGAGTCAGGAAGACCTGGGTTCAAGTTTTGACATCCCTGTAATTGTGCACTGGTGGGAGTTTCCACACCGCGGATGCATACAGTCTTGGATTCTCTTCAAAAATAGCTATGATTAGTCGATTTGATTTTATTGGTTAACGTGTTCTTAAAAAATCTATCGCGTACTATTTTAATATATGAATTACTATTTAATATTAGTAATGCTCAAAGTGTATTGCAAGGTTGGTGACAGTCCTTTAAAAAGAATTAGAATTATAGAGTTTTAGAACTGAAAAGCACTACTAAATAATTGTATTACATATTACACTAGTTTTACACATTACTTCTGATGAGAGGCAATCTGATGTAGCAGATAGAGAGGCAGCCTTCAAGTCGGAAAGACCTGCCTCTGACATATAACAGCTATGTGTTATAACTGCAAGTCACTTAGCTCCCTGTGCTCTAGGCCATCTTTTTTTTTTTTTTTTTTTAAACCCTTACCTTCCATCTTAAATTCGATACTGTGCATTGGTTCCAAGAAGGGTTAAATGACTTACCCAGGATCACAGAGTTAGAAAGTATCTGAGGTCACATTTGAACTCTAGGTTGCCTCTCAATCCCCTGAGCCATCTAGCTGCCCCATTTAGGTAACTCTTAAGATCATAGATTTGGGGGGGGCGGGGTGCAGCTAGGTAGCTCAGTGAATTGAGAGCCAGACCTAGGTTCAAATTTGGCCTCATAAACTTCCCAGCTTTTGGCCCTGGGCAAGTTGCTTAATCCTTGTTGCCTAGCCCTTACCACTCTTCTGCCTTGGAGCCAATACGACGGAAGGTAAAGGTTTAAAAAAAAGGAAAAAAAAAAAAGATCATAGGTTTCATTGGTAGTGGGAATTTCTTCATCTGAGAATTTCCTAAACTAATGAAATCACAAGCCATGAATACCGCCCCCCTCCCCCCCATTATATTACCCTTAAATACAATCCCTGCAATTTGAGAAGCCTCAGAGCCTGCTAAGGTGATGTATGCTACATACATATATTTATAAATTACATTTATGTGGTTAACATAACTTAGACAGTCTTATTCACAACAATCCAGTGATATATTTCTAGTGTCTTTTTTCCTCATGTTACAGATGTAGGAACTGAGCAGAGAAATTTAAGTACCACAACAGAAGGGGAGTCCAAATATGAAGGAATGTTCTCCCCTTCAAATATAGCACTATTGCCAGGATAACATTGATATTCTGTTTAGATTTTGTATAACTGATATAAAACATAAGTCAAATTGCTGGCTAAGTTTCACCCCAATGAGTTTTTGTGTCTACATTTTTTCAGTTAGAAAAAAATGAATGTAACTAGGGTCGTGATTTTGAAACTGCTGTAAAGCTTTTCCTTGTTGATATTTATTTTCTTACCCTTTCAATAACTACATTTAATTTTTTTTTGGTAGCAACCTGATACATTGGAACCCAATACCAAAGCTTCCTAGGTAGACTTCATTATATCAGAGGTCAGATTGTCTCCCTTGAACTATAACTGTACATTTGAAATGAGAAATAAAAGGTCATAGGATCATAGATGTAGTGCTAGAAGGAATATTAGATGCCATGTACTTTTAACTCCCTCATTTTACAGATGGAGAAAACTGAGGCTAATAGAGGGCTAGTGACTTGCTCATGATCACAAGGTTCTTCAGTTGAAGTCTGCTTAAATATTGTGGACTTCTTATATACATAAAGTGACCATAAGATATCTTTTTTTTTTTATAGATAAAACAATAGACATAGGCTATCAAGTTTGCCCTTTCCAGTGCCTCCAAAGATAATTTCATTTCTAGGGATATATTTTACTGGGGTTTTCCAAGAATTTCATCTGTGTGTCTTCTCAGATATTGCCTTTGCTTTTATTGGCAATTGTATAAAAGAATCTGGGAACTTGACCAGTCTATTTAAAGAAAACCCTTTCCTTCTCTTAGTATTAATTCTAAGACAGAAGGACAAAGAAAGGCTAGGCAAATGGGATTAAGTGACTTGCCCAGGGTCACACTCCTAGGAAGTGTCTGAAAACAGATTTGAACCTAGGTCCTCCCAACTCCAGGCTTGGTTCTCATATCCATCTGTGTAACCTAGCAGCCCTTGACCAGTCTTTAATTAGTTAACGCAGTTATTAGGTCTAGTGATTACTTTCCTTTTTGACTATGTAGGTCTGTACATACTTCCAAAGAAATCTTTCTTGTTAATCTAAATTATTCATTGTGAATTTTCCTCTTATCTCACAAGCCCTCAGCTCAATTTCCATTCTTTCTTTCACTGCTTTATTTTCTTCCTCTTAAAACTCACCTTATTGCTTTATTTATTACCTTAATACAGTCAGTCTTTTACCATTACACTTTATAATTTTAAATCTACATTATTAGCTCTGACTTTGATTTCAAACAAAGCTCTTATATTTCCCACTCATTATTGGGTATCACTTGAATGTCTTGGTGTCACCTTGGCTTTTGAAACTCAACATACTAAACATCAAAACTCTTCTCTTACTATTTCCCAATTACACTCATCACTCTTCTTCAATCTAGAGTCACTGATGGAGTCTTTTTTCTTTTTTTT
This sequence comes from Gracilinanus agilis, assembly GCF_016433145.1. Lineage (NCBI taxonomy): Eukaryota > Metazoa > Chordata > Mammalia > Didelphimorphia > Didelphidae > Gracilinanus > Gracilinanus agilis. Next base: position 438,005,156 of record NC_058133.1, on the reverse strand, counting down.
TCCCGCCTTGGCTCTTCCTTTATATCTCTTGTTTTCCCACTTCCTTTATATTTCTTTGACCACTCTTAGTATAGGTCCTTTCAACTTGACAATTGCAGTGGTCTCCTAACTCATCTACAATATTAAGGGAGAGGGGACAGACAAAGGTGGCTCCAAGATTTTGAGCTTTGGGGCAGAGACTGAGAAATCTGGGAATTTGGAAGGGAGGCAGATTTATGCCTACCCAAAGTCTACATTAAGTTTTTGTTTTTTTCCTTCCTGAGCTTGAGATTCTGTCAGGGTGTCTTATGTATAGGAGTTTGGTAAATAGTTGGTAGTTTGGGCTTGACACTTAGAGGAATCCCTAGTACAGTTTTAGGAATCATCTATATAGAGCTAATGATTGAAACCATGTAGGGGAGATAAGATAGGGAGAGAGGTAGCTAAAGGACAGAACCGTGGAGAAATTTAATTGATTTATCTTCTCTCTCTCTTTTTTCTAGGACTGTTTTGGCAATTGCTGGAGAAGATTTTTCCATTGTTGCCTCTGACACCCGACTAAGTGAAGGTTTTTCAATTCATACTCGGGATAGTCCCAAATGTTACAAATTGTAAGTAATTTTCTGAGGAGATATATTATGACTTCATCAAGATAAACTAATGATATGTAGTATGGAGGCAGTTTCCAGATTATATGTTTCAAAAATCTTTTAAAGAGATTAATAATAATTGCTTACGTTTATGTAGAGATTTAGGTTTATATAGTATTTTCCTCTCAGCAGTCTAACTATAAGGTAGGTACAACCCATCTTCTCATAGAAAACAATGTTTTAAATGATGTTTAGGTTCCTAAGCTAAGGATAGAAGCTTTTAAAACTTATATTATTACTAAACTAGCATGAACTTGAATTCCAAGTCCTTAGAGGAGGGAACATTCAGCTCAGGAAGACGGAGGTAGAATAAGGAGAAGATAGTTTCCTTTTCTTTTCTTGGCAAAAGGTAGATAGCCCATTTTGTACATCTTTGTTACCTCTTGGTGTCCTTTTCCAATTCCAGTCATCTAGTTTCCTGATGTTGATTTGAGACTTCAATTTGGCCTTCTCTGTCCTATGCTTCTCTTTAAAGCACCTCCCATTCTAAAATTATCTTCTACCTGCAATTAGAGAAGGGCTCCCATCACTTCTTCAGCTGTCAGATTTTAAGAGGCACAATTCTGACAGCCACAGTGGTCCTGTTAGCTTCCCATTACCTCTAGGATAGCTTACAAACTCTTTTGTTTGCCATTTAAAGCCCTTTACAATTAAGTTTTTATTTCTCATTCTAGGATAATTATGCATTATATCCTTCAGATGTTCTGTGATTTGGCCCACTTAGTTTTTGGCCTACTTAATGGTGTCTCCATGTAATAATGTCCTATATCTTGTATAGGTATTTTACAATGCCCAGAATATTCTTGCTTTTTTAGCTTTGCCTTTTGAAATCCATAGTTCCCTTCAAAGATTAGCTGAAATGCCAACTCTTTTAGCTTGCATTTATTTTTTTTTTTTTAACCCTTAACTTCTTTGTATTGGCTCCTTGGTGGAAGAGTGGTAAGGGTGGGCAATGGGGGTCAAGTGACTTGCCCAGGGTCACACAGCTGGGGAAGTGTCTGAGGCCGAATTTGAACCTAGGACCTCCTGTCTCTAGGTCTGACTTTCAGTCCACTGAGCTACCCAGCTGCCCCCTGAAATGCCAACTCTTATAAGAATTCCCAGTGGGCACTCTCCTCCTCCTAATTCATACTTAATTGTATCATATCTTTTGTATTTATTCATATTCAGATTTGAGGAAAGTAATCTGATTAACCTGTTAATAAGGTGTGAGTGAGATCCTTTTATCTTCCTAGAGATGTTTGCATTTTAAAAAGAATATTTCTCTGCAGGCTACCTCTCCCTTCTCTCTTTTTGCTTTTCATATCTTCCCTTCCTTCTCTGAATTCTTCCTCCCCCATTCCTATCTTTCCTTTTTCACCCCTTCTTCCTCCTTTCTCCTCTCCCTTCCGCCTCCTCTCTTTCCCTGCATTAAAAATAATATTATTTTTGAATTTATATTTTACAGAACAGACAAAACAGTCATTGGATGCAGTGGTTTTCATGGAGACTGCCTTACACTTACTAAAATTATTGAAGCAAGATTAAAGGTAGAAGTCCTTCATATTGTCTCACTGATTAAACAATTTATTAGGCCCTGTTAACTTTACAACATGACAGACTGTTAGTCTTTGAAGAACTTGAATGATGCTAGATCAAGTGAAACTATAGAGATCTTACTTCCCCCATCAAATGGCATGCAATGATAAATGTGTTCTTTACAGTGTTACTAAAGCAACCCTATTTGTGCTACAGCTCAGGGCATGGTTGCCACTTTTTTTTTCTGTAAGGGAGGAATTGGTAATTTCTCCAGAAAATAGTCCTCCCCCATAAGAAAATCTGTTGCAGTGTGAGGCAGCTGGAATTAGAGGAGCTTAGTTAGGTATCCTGGAGAAGAATGCTTACCCCAAGTTTTGAGTTTTGGAATGGTGTAGACCAGGAACCACTCTGAAAGAGGGTTGGTCACACCTTAATTCAAATATTTAGTATATTAACAAGAATTAGATAAAAGTCAGCAAGAATGAGAGTGGTTTTTAGGGTTTTGGCATTGTGAGAAGGAAGAAAAGAGGTAAAATTTATTTTACCTGGTAGTTTTGCTTAGACCTGATTCTGGCTGTTGTTACCCAGAATTATTTTCTACTATGGATTGCTGGTCTGTTAGTTTTATTTCACGGAATATTTAGGGCAACAAAATTTGACCTGAAGAAAAGAATTTGATATGTATATAGCTCTTTGGCATTTGTTATACAAATTGTATGATAAATTTTGCATTTTTGTTTTTTAATACAACATAGTCAAAACAATATTAAAATGCTATCCTTTGGCTACTCATGGTAACATAGAGATACATAGACTCAGTTTCTGGTAATAATCTTTTAAGAAGCTACAAATCTAGCTTAATTTTTTTTAAGCTACTGATATTGTAGGCATTTATTATTTGAAGCCTTCAGTTTGTTTTACTTGAGGGGAGAGACAGAATGGTTACAGTTCTTTTTAGAAAGAGTTTTATAGCAATCCTTTTTCAAAACCTAATTAATTAATTAAGAGTATTTTTGCAAGATTCATGTTCTTTTCCTCCCCTCGCCTAATCCCCTCCAGTAGCCAATGTGCAATTCCATTGGGTTTTACATGTGTCATTGATCAGGACCTATTTCCATATTATTGATATTTGCAATATACCCAATTATATCCTCATCCACCCATGTGATCAAGCAGTTGTTTTTCTTCTGTGTTTCTACTCCTATGGTTCTTCCTCTGAATGTGGATAGCATTCTTTCTCATAAGTCCCTCAGAATTGTCCTGGATCATTGCATTGATGCTGGTAGAGAAGTCCGTTCCATTCGATTATACTACAGTGTATCTGTCTCTGTGTATAATGTTCTCCTGGTTCTGTTCCTTTCACTCTGCATCAATTCTTGGAGGTCATTCCAGTTCACATGTAATTCCTCCAGTTCATTATTCCTTTGAGCACAATAGTATTCCATCACCAACAGATATCACAATTTGTTCAGCCATTCCCCAATTGAAGGGCATCTCCTTAATTTCTAATTTTTTGCCACCACAAAGAGCGCGATTATAGCTATCTTTTGCTTACTTTCCCATTATATAATAATTCCTTTTCTTATCTAGGTAATACTTACTAATTTAATGTAAGTGCTTTGAAATATTTGAAGATAGCAACTTTTTGCTTTGTTTTTGTAACACTTAAAATTTGCTATCTAGTATAGGGGCAAAGCTATTAGTGTATTTTTTCCATCTTTGCATTTTGAAGTCCAAATTTACCATTCTTTTTTTTCAGAAATTAATGTTTTAAGTGATTCTCTGTAGTTTTAAGTTTTTAAAATGCTTTTTTTCTTTATACCTTAAAATAATTTTTTTTGCTATTTTTAATTTTCTTCTTTCAAAACTTTTTTTACTGTTCTTCTGAAACATTGTGGGGGTTTTTGCTCTTGTTTCATGATCATTTTAGGGGAGTGTGCCTTATAGCTTACCTCAGTGGTTACAGTGCTTTACACATAGTAACATTCTTAACATGCTAATTTTATTCATTTTTATAATTATTGGTGCAGAATTTTCCTCCTAACTGGAGTTTTTGAATTATTTTTCTTTTTCCCCATTGTATTTATTCATTTTTATCTCCCTTTTTTATTCACTAAAACCGTGTGTGTGTGTGTGTGTGTGTGTGTGTGTGTGTGTGTGTGTGTGTGTGTATGTGTGTGTGTATTGAGGGGGGATTTTTTATGCATTGTTTCCTATTCCCACTTTGTTGTTGTTTTTTGCTCACTTTTGGTGCATTTATGGTGCCCTCTTGTAATGTTCTCCAGAAATCTGTTCACCATTGTTGTGATAGTACTTACTATCTCTAAATTATAAGACGTGTTTTTTGAAATGAAAAGTTGTGAAAAGACTTTTTCAAAATACCTATCTTGAAAAAAGTATTTTGATTAATAATGGCACATGTAGTAGTGTTCCCAAATTTTTGGTAAACATGGTACTATTATTATTATTTTTTAAAATCCTTACCTTCCGTCTTTAGAATCAGTACTATGTGGGGTTAAGTGACTTGCCCAGGGTCACATAGTTAGGAAATGTCTGAGACCATATCTGAACCCAGGACCTCCTGCCTCCAGACCTGGTTCTCCACCTACTGAGCCACCTAGCTGCCCCTATTGTTTGATTTTGCATCATTTCATATATCTCTTACAAAATTGCTATTAGTCATATTTTAAAAATAGGTTAAGCCGAACTAAAATCAGTTTTGAAATATTTTGATGCCCCTTCAGATAATAAATAGGTTTCATAGTTCTTTCTTTGGATGTGGATAATGTTCTTTCTCTCAGAAATGACCTGGATCATTGCATTGCTGTTAGTAGAGAAGTCCATTACATTCAATTGTGCAACTGTGTATCAGTCTGTGTACAATGTTCTCTTGGTTTTGCTCCTTTTTCTCAGATAATAAATAGCAACCCTTAGGTGTTGCAAAACCAGAACTGAAAATCAGTATAATGACTGTACTATATATGGTTTTGCTTTGGCTTAAGTGCCAAGTCCGTTACTATCAACTGTTCTAGATTTATCTAGAATAAAGGAGTACCTTGTGAAATCTCACTTTCCTTGTTCCTCCAAGTGGTTGATGGATGTAAAAAAAACTCTGACTATAGATGGCTATGTATGCAAAGTACAGTGAACCTAGATTTGTTACATTTTAGGTCAGTGATGGCAAACCTATGGCCTACATGCCAAAGTTGACACACAGAGACCTCTCTGTGAGCATGTAAGCTGTTGCCCGCCGGAACGGCTCCCTTCCTCCTTTCCTCCTTTCCATCATGTCTCCCCTCCTCTCTGCCCAGCAGCCCAGTGGGAAGCTCTTACTCCCTCCCCTGAGCGGAGTATCTGGGCCACTCCCCTCTCTTTCTCCCTCTCCTGACTGTGGTAAGGTGGAGGGGGATGGCACACAGTGTCTAAAAGGTTTGCCCTCAATGGTCTAGCTCATCTAATGCTGCCTCCATGTGGTCTTGTTTACATCCTCATGTACCGAAGTAGAACTTTGTGGCCCTGGTTACTGCCTTAGAAAATATAAGCATGTCAAGTTGGATTGTTTTACTGTAAGATACTAGAAATTCAGCCTTTTACAAATGCCTTTATAAAGGAATTTGGGTAAGTCTTAAATTGTAGCATATAATAATTCTCATGATTATGTTGTTTTATCTAATATATGTAAAATTGTCTTGTATTTTTCGATCACTGATTACTGTATGCTAATGATTATTTCTGTTTTCTTAAATAATTGCAGATGTATAAGCATTCTAATAATAAGGCCATGACCACAGGAGCAATTGCAGCAATGTTGTCTACAATCCTCTATTCAAGACGCTTCTTTCCTTACTATGTTTATAACATCATTGGTGGACTTGACGAAGAAGGTTAGAATTTCTTTCTAAAGGAAAAGGGAACATGAATAGTGTTTCTCATTTCTTAAACTCTGTTACTAAAAATGAATGCTGTGCAGCTAGGTGGCTTAGTGGATCTAGAGCCAGACCTAGAAATGGGAGGTCCTGGTTTCAGATCTGGCTTCAGACACTTTCCTAGCTTTGTGACTCTGGGCAAGTGCAGTGATGGCAAACATTTTAGAGACCAAGTGCCCAAATTGCAACCCTCATATCCTCTGCCTTACCTTAGACAGGGGAGGGAGGAAATGCTCCCATTGGGCTGTTGGGCAGAGGGTCGGGTTATGTGAGAAATGACCTCAGGCCTGCGTGGAGGGGGAGAAGGAAGTAGCCCTCTCTGGCACGTGTGCTATAGTTTTGCCAACACAGGCCTAGCCTGGTCTTCTGCCTTGGAATTGATACTTAGTACCAATTCTAAAGACAGAAGGTAAGGATTTTTTAAAAAATTGAGTAATAGTAATGTTCATTTTTTCAATTTTTCAGTCATATTATTATATGCATAATAGAGAAAAAAAGGTAAGTATTGTTATGTGACTCTAGTAATTGTTGTTAGGTCATTAGTTTGTCAATATGTATCTTCACTTATTGTCAGTCACCTTTTATGCAGTAAATTAGAAAGCATTTTGATCTCAGATCTTGGAAAATAGGTTCTGAGAAGTTAAATAATGTTACTAGAGTTGTATAGTTAGAGAATAATAGAAATAACTACTTTTTATAAGATAAAACTGTAAAGTAAAATGAAATATTTAAAATAAGCATCTCAGAATTTTTCTATCTCACTGGATGTTTTCTTTCCAAATAGTCCTCTTGGGATGCTTTACTCATTCCAGTATTACTGCCATTGATCTCAAAAAGCTTTCGGAATTTTTCAAGAGTTGTCCAGTTCTATAGTTGGGAGACCTTTGGCTATTAGGTTGGCTGTTTATGTATTAAGTGTGTGGTCTCAGGCAAATCTCTTAACTTAAATGAGTTTAGGTTTCCTCACGAGTAAATGGGCATAATATTTGCACTGCTTACTTTATGTGATGACGGGGATAAAAGTGCCTTGTAAATCTTTGAATGACTAAATTAATGTATTTGAAATTTCCAGCAAAGCCATTTTATAAGATATGAAAAACTTTCTTAGTTGTGCTTTTAAAAAAAGACCAATTGAGCATATTCAAGAAGGAACTCCCGGTTCTGAATGAAGGCATTTCCAAAAGAAGTGTTTCAAAAAATGTCTTAAGCAGTGGTGGTCCTTTTGACCATGACTGTTTTTATTGTTGCTTTGACTGAGATCATGATTATCACCTCTGATTTTTGGTTTCACTCAAAACATAACAGATTCTATTCTAACTGAGAGAATAGCTCATCTTCATTCCATGAATAGTTGCTTTAAATCAGTGGTTCCCAAACATTTTTGGCCTACCGCCCCCTTTCCAGAAAAAATATTACTTAGCGCCCCCTGTCACATACTATCACCGCCCCCTTACAGTTATTCACTGCCCCCAAATGTACCTGTGGCTATCACCACCTCACTGGATCACTGCAGCACCCACCAGGGGGTGGTGGCGCCCACTTTGGGAATCACTGCTTTAAGTTGTTTCTTGAAAATGGCATCGGATTTTCTTGGATTCTCTTTTCTAATCTATTTTACTATTCCCCTTTGTTTTATAGGTGAGTTTTTCCATATCATATTGAATTTCATTTTGTTAGACTGGTTTCCCCTCCACTTTATCCTATAATGTTTCCTGTCTTTGACCCCTTTCTTTTACCGAGAAGAAAGTGGTGAAAGAATGGTTCTGGCCTAGTAACCTGTAATTGAGGTGGTCTGATCCAGGCCAGACATAAATTTCTGGACTTACCTTCTTTCTCTCTCCTTTTAATCTTCCCTTTATAATCAATGATAACTAGCATTTTGGGAATAAAGCAGCTACTTCAAGGGAAACAATGCTTCTTTAGATGAATATACTTTGGTATGTTTATAAAATGATTTACTCTTCAGATAATCCTTATTAAATAATTTCACTAAGAATGATACTTATTTTACTGTATCTTACTAGATATTTTACTGAATCTTAACTTACGAGCTAAGTGTTGTAGTGGATAGAATGCCAGACCTGGAGTCAGGTAGGCCCATTTTTCTGAGTTCAAATCTGGCCTGACACTAGCTGTGTGACCTCGAGCAAGTCACTTAACTTTATTTGCCTTAGTTTCCTCATCTGTCAAATGAGTTGGAGGAAGAAATGGCAAATCACTCCAGTATCTTTATTCAAAAAACCCTTAAATGAGGTCACAAAAAGTTGGACATGTCTGAAATAATGGAAGAGTAACAAAAATATTTCTAAAAACCATTTAATTGTTACTTTATAATAATCTCTTTGGTAATACATAATTCTTTGCTCTCAACCATATTTAAAATCACGCTTAATAATTGAGCTGTAGTGTCTGCAATAGAGATGTCAGAATAAGGATTTGGCATTTGAAGCATAAATGTGTTGAGCTATATTTCCTCTAGATTACTCATTAGAAGTTAGATAGATCTAGGTATTGACTTTTCCTAAGTGAAGAATATTCAAACCTTTCTGGTTGGTAACCAAAGTAAGCTTTTTTTTTTTTTTTTTTGAGAAGAACATAGAGAGTAGCACTCTCTAAAACAATTTCAAGAATTAATAAAAGGATGAGAAGTTCTAATTTATGTAGGCAGCAGCATTTGGAATGTGGGAAATAACCTTTTTTTGAACTCCTACAACTATTAACTTATAGTCTTATTTCAATTTTTGATTCATATGCAGTTTTCTATTCATGTTTGTAGGAGTTAACCAGTGGCACAAAAAAGAGCTCATTAAAATTGGATATCCAGCACACAGAATCCAAGTGAATGGACTAGTATTCTTATTATCTAAACTGGAATTGGCTTGGAAGGAATAGGTAAAATGGAGGATATTGAAAGAAAAAAGTCCAGGAACTCTGGTCTACCTTGTTCACACATCCATTAAAAAGAGCCTTTAGAATTTTCTCAGAAGATGGAAATAGATTATAATAACTAGAATTATTGTAAAAAGTTCTAGATAATTCCAACAGTAATTTAAAAACATCCAAATCTGGCCTCTGACCCTCTCCTAGCTATGTGTCTCTGGGCAAGTCACTTAACCCCCATTATCTAGCCCTTACTGCTCTTTTGCTTTGGAACCAATACGTGATATTGATTCAGACAAGAGGGTAAGGATTTAAAAAAAATACTGTAATCTTTACTAATAAAATATCCTAAGGATTTGAATCATACAATAATTTACATTTGTACCTAAGAGTAAATTGACTTTGTAGTGTGTCATTAGTGAAAACTTTTTTTTTTAAAGGGAAAGGAGCTGTGTACAGTTTTGATCCTGTAGGATCTTATCAGAGAGACTCCTTCAAGGCTGGAGGATCAGCAAGTGCTATGCTTCAGCCCCTGCTTGACAATCAGGTAATGAACCTACATGCAATTTTTTATCCTGTCCAGTAAGATATTTTCCTTCTGTTTTCATTTCACACTGCATTATGGTTTTTTCTGTTCATTTTGAAGATTGAGAAGTCAAAATCTGTTGCTTCTTTGTGAAGTTGGCTTATTTTCATTAATTTTTTTCTATTCAGTGAACAGTTGTTTAGCACACTAGATCTTCTAGGTATTTGGAAAATGCCACAAACATTCTGTGGTTACATTTGAATTTCTTTTGGCAGTAGGGGGAGGTATTGAAAGTGTCTATTTTAAGATGTATTCTCCTTTCTTCATATGTGATAGAAATTATACTTTAAAAATCATCAGGGTCTTAGACATGAAATATTTTTTAAAAGCCTTTTTTTCCTCTCCTAATATTACATATGCACTAATTACTTAGTTGTTTTCTTTTTTCCCATTAGGTTGGTTTTAAGAATATGCAGAATGTGGAGCATGTTCCTCTGTCCTTGGAAAGGGCCATGCAGCTAGTGAAGGATGTCTTTATTTCTGCAGCTGAGAGAGATGTATACACTGGAGATTCACTTAAGATTTGCATTGTTACTAAAGACGGCATTAAAGAGGAGACCATTCCATTAAGAAAGGATTGATTTATACACTTTTACCCTTAATCATTTGGAAGCAGTATCTCAGTTTTTGGAAGGTTTAGTCTACTTGTGTTATTGTATGACTAATTTGTCTTATTAAAATGTTTTTGAAATGTTGGAAAGTACTTGGTCTTACAGTTTGCAGTTTGGGTGATACAGATGACTTAAACAAGATTTACTGGGCTAAAGAGAAATTTATTAAAAGACACACAGGATGAAGTAGAAATCAGCAGCTTCACAATCCATTCCCTTTACTCCTGAAATGGTAGTCCCTATTCTACATGGCTGGACTTGATCTCATCTTCTTTTAACTCTGAGGTCTGTTTCTGGTTCTATCAGTACCAACACCAAATTTCATCATAGATGTCTTTGAGAGGACCTTTTTTATAGTACAGATGACACTATATGGAAAAATACTGGCAGTGTTCTTGTTTTGTCTCCTGGGAAAGTCTTGGGCAAGATATACCCTGAGGAAAAATGGAGCTGGAAGAAGCTATGGGATTATGGACATACTCAATCCTTTTGGCCTCTTCTATAATCTATAGCCCTTTCTGAGTAAGAAAGACTTGGAAATAGGAGGTCTTTTATTTTTTCTCTCCCTTCTTTCATTATTCATTTTGCAGTTGCAGGTAGAACTTAGGTTCTTAAAAGCTCATTTAGTCATCCCTCTCCCCATACCCCCTCCTTTAGTTAAGACTTCTTTTAAGCTATCCCAGGTAGATGAATCACAGAGTCTCAGTTGGAATTAAGAGGTCATCTAGTTCAAGCCATCAAGCCATACTTGAACCAGAATTCCCCTACAATATTCCTGATGTTTCTTCTACTTTCCATTTGAAGATCTCCAGATAGAGTCTTAGGTTAGTGACCTATAATGTTACTTTCAGGAGGGAGAAGTCTAATGCTTCCTATTCCTTCTAGTTGCTCAGGTAGGCAACTTCAGAGCCAGAATTTTAGAGTTGGAAGGGCCTCAAAAGCCATGTGGTTCAACTCATACCCCAAAAGAGTTCCCAGTAAATATGACTAATCCTTTTTTTTGGGCCTGTTCTCATTTGGCTTTGATAAGACATAGAAATGTCAGAGCTCTTTTCTGATTCCAAACTCCTCAGTGATAAAGTGTGAGATCTAGTGTGGTATAGTGGTAAGTGCTTGGGGTTATTTAGCTGCCAAAGCTTGTTAGTACCATCTCCAGTATATCAGGTCCCTTTCTCTCCATTCACATGGCCACAACCAGCTCTTTTCACCTGGACCATTGCAGTAGCTTCTTAATTGGTTTTCTCACCTTAAATGTACTCCTTATCTTCTTTATGGCTGCTAAAATAATACTTTTTTTAAAAAAATGTTTTTATTGATAATATATTAACATCACATTTCCTGCTGGATCTATTCTTCTATGTAGGGCCATCCCTTATGATACCAAAGAAAAAAGAGAAAGAAAAATTATTTAACAAACTAAGCAATATATAGAAAAAGTCTGACATATACAATTCCATACCACCTTTTTAAAGAAGCAGGGAGGAGGTCCACATTTCTCTTTGCGGCCACTTTGATCTTTATAATTTTGTAGCATTCGGTTGCATTTGCATTGTAATTATATATTTTGTTTCCTTGGTTCTGTGTCAATGTTAGTTCATATAAGTCCATGTTTTTCTTTATTCATTGAATTGTTTATTATATTTTTTTATTTATTTTGTTAAATATTTCCCAGTTACTTTTTTTAGTTTTTATCATTCATCTTTTAAAATTTTAAGCTCCAATTTCTCTCCTACTCTCCCCTGCCCATTTAGAAGGCAAGCAATATATTAATTACACACATCTCTCACAGCATAGTAATATTCCATTATGTGTATGTACTACAGTTTGTTTAGCTATTCTTCCATTGAAGGACATCTTTTTTATTTCCAGTTTTCCACAAAAAGTTCTACTATGAGTATTTTAGTATACACAGGGCCTTTTTGTCATTGACTTTTTGGGGTTTTGGTCAAATGGTATGGATATTTTATGTCACTTAAAGCATAACTAAATCACTTTTCAGAATGTTTGAATCAATTCACAGTTCTGTCAAGGATGCATTAATGTGTATTTTTACAACTCTTCCCACATATTCAATTTCTGTCTTTAGTCATGTTTGCCAACTTCTTGTGTATGAGGTGAAACATCAGCATTATTGTGTTTTGGAGCATTCTTTTTTGATAGCCTACAGTAATTTGGGGAATTGTTTGTTCATATCCCCTGATCATTTATTTACAATGATATTCCCAAAGTTTAGGTCTAACCATGTAACTATCCTGAGTAAATCAGAGGCTCCTATCGCTGATAGAATAAAAATACGAACTCCTTTATTTGGCACTTGAGACCCTTCCCAATCTGTATCCAACTGACCTTTCTCTTAATTTTACTCCCCTTCCTGTACTCTACTGGCCTTACTGATCCTTGTCCCTGGTGCCTAGAATGTACTCTCTCTTCATCTCACCTGTTGAGATCTCTAATTTTCTTCCAGCTCTTCCACCTACCTCTAACATGGGACTTTTCCTGTTCCCTCCAGTTGTTAGTATCTCCCTTCTTCCCTCTTCCCCAAATCACTTTATTTTGTAAATATTGTACATATTGCCTCCCATCTAGAACATAAACTTCTTGAATGCAGGAATTGTTGCATTTTCAGCACCCAGAATAATACCTTGTACTTAATATGTTATTGTTGATTGAATTCTTTTGAATTTGAAGACAGCTATTCTGTTTTTAAATCTCTTCCTTGAATGAAACGTTTGCAGTTCCTTCGAGTGATCTACAAAATAGCAAATATCAAGGCCCTTTGCCATGTAGCCCTTCCCTAGATATTCTCTAGGGCAGTGATGGGCAAACTACGGCCTGCAGGCCAGATTGGGGGTGGGGGCTGAAATGTTCAATCCGGCTGTGACATTATTCCTAATCTGATAAATACAATGAGTAGGATACAATACAATGAAACTTCGAAAGAGTTGCCTTAGAAACAGCCTGACAGATGAGCATTTCCTTTCCTTTGGCCCCCTCTTTAAAAAGTTTGCCCATCACTGCTCTAGGGGATCAACCTGTTTCCTAAAATAAGGTATCCAGAATTGAACATAGTGTTCCAGATGTAGCCTAATCAAGATGTGGTAACGTAGGATTTGCTCTCTTATTCTAGATACTCTACTATTAAGATTAATATGGTTACAGGGTTTTTGGTTTTGTTTTGGGCTCCCATATGTAGTTTTTTTTTTTTAACTCTTACCTTCCATATTGGCTCCAAGGCAGAAGAGTGGTAAGGGCTAGGCAATGGAGGGGTTGGGGGGGCATCAAGTGACTTGCCCAGGGTCACACAGCTAGGAAGTGTCAGACTAGATTTGAACCTGGGACCTCCCATCTCTAGGCCTGGCTCTCAATCCACTGAGCCACCCAGCTGCCCCTCTCCCCCTATATGTAGTTTTAAGCTAAACTGAAAGACCTAAAAACTAAAACTGAAAAATCCAATATGAGCTACTGTTTAAGTCATACCTTTTCATACACAATTGATTTTTCTGACTCGTATTATATTGCCCTGCAGATATTTGGAGATGGCTATCATGCCCTGATCCCTATTCCTCATGTCTTCTCCAGACTAAATATCCCCCATTCCTTGAGGTGAGCCACATATGGCATGATCTCAAATTCCTTCATTCTGGGCATCTTTCTAGGAACACCCCAGCTTGTCAAAATCCTTAAGAAATGGTTTCCAAGCCAGGCCTAGAGACAAAAGGTCCTGGGTTCAAAATCTGGCCCCAGACACTTTCCAGCTGTGTGATCCTGGGCAAGTCACTTAACTCCCATTGCCTAGCCCTTATTGCTTTTCTGCCTTAGAACCAATATATGGTATTGATTCTAAGACTGAAGGTAAGGGTTTAAAAAAAAAATGGTTCCCAGAAGTGAATACAATACTGTAGAAATAGTCTAACCAGAGCAGGGCACAGTAGGGCTGTCATTTCCCTAGCCCTGGACACTAGGTCTTTCAGTATATCCTGCTGCCTGCTAAAACCTTACCTAGTTTACCTTACCTTAACCTAAAGTCTTACCTAGCAACATCTGGCCCTTCTTGTCCTTGTGACAATCTTTTTTGGATCTAGATAGAGTTAGCCAATGTATTAGATATTCCTTCTAATTTTGTATCTTCTGTAAATTTGATGAGCATGTTCTCTGCTTTTTTTTGAGTCACTGATAAAAATCAGCAAGGTGGTGGTGCAGTGGAAAGTGTTGGACTTGGGGTCAGGAACACAAGTTTAAAACCTTCCTCAGATGCTAGCTTTGGGTAAGTCACCTAAATCTATATGAACCTCAGTTTCTTCATCTGTAAAATAGGCATAATAATAGCACTGTACTGGGTAGCGAGGATCAAATGAGATTTCAGGTGAAGCCCTTTGAATAGGTAAATGCTAGTTATTACATAAAATAGCTTAGGGCCAAGGGAAAATTACTGGGGTGCTCCACTGAACTTCCAAGTGACATAAAACCGTTAATGATTACTCTTTGGGTCCTGCCATCCTGCCATCTAATGATACTATTTTAAACCATTTTATTTTATCTTTTAAAAACCCTTATTCTTCTGTTTAGTATCAATTCTAAGAAAGAAGAATGGCCAGGGCTAGGCAATGAGGGTTGTGACTTGCCCAGGATCATATAGGTAGGAAGTGTCCGAGGTTAGATTTGAACCCAGGTCCTCCCAGCTCCAGGCCTGGCACTATCCATTGTGCTATCTACCTCTCCAAAACATTTTATTTTAAAATTTTTAATTTTTAAATTCTGAACTTAAACAAAAAAAGAGTATTACCATACACACAGCAAAACACAAAAAGAGGATTCTTTGTGAAGATAGGAAGCTTTTCACATCCATAATTTTTTTTTAAAACTTTGCCTTCCATCTTAGAATTAATACTGTCCATAAGAATCATGTAACCATGGAAAAAAATTAAAAATAAAACATTTTTACAGAAAAAAAACCATGGTCACCAAGAACAATGTAAAAATAAAAAGGAATATTGTCTATTGGTTTTAAGGCAGAAGAATGGTAGGGGGTAGGCAATCAATGGAGGTTAAGTGGTTTGCCCAGGGTCGCACACCTGGGAAGTGTCTGAGGTCATATTTGAACCCAGGACCTCTTGTCTCCAGACCTAGCACTCATTCCCCCTGTCCCCCCTAGCTGCTCTCCAAACCTATAGCTTTTAAAAAATACACAATAAGTTCTACACGTTACTTTTCAAAACTTACATATTTGTGCATTCTTCTGAATTTCCTTTTGTTCTCTTTGGTACATTTAAAAAACTTTCTAAGGCCCTTTTTTTTTTTGGAAAGGGATTAGTATCATTGTTTATCCTTCCTCCCATCTTTCCCAAGTTACCATAAAGAAATGGGGAAAACTCTTTGTCCCAATAACATAGTTAAGCAATAGAATAATTAAGCAGAATAAATCAATGCAGCAGCCACATCCAAAATACACATCTCTGCTCCTTCTGACCATCTCTTCTGTGTCAGGAGATGGATAACATGCTTTATCATCAGTCCGCTGGAGACGTAAGTGGCCATTGCTTTGATCAGAGTTTTTGCCTTTCAGAAGCCTTATTGTCCTTGTATAAATTGTTTTCCTAGTTATGTTCCCATTGCTGTGAGTCAGTTCATATTATCGAATTCTCTGAAATCATGTCTTGTCATTTCTTATAGTGCAATACTTTTCCATTCACATAACTCAATTCATTCAGCCATTCTCCAGTTGTATGAGATAAACTGCCTAGGTTGTGGTACTTTTCTTTCCCTCCATCCGTTCTTTTAATCTTCCCTTTACGATCAGGAAATTTATTTTGCTTATAGCTATTCCCTCCCTGGTATTATTTCTCTAGACCAATGCCCTCTGTACCCTCAACTCTGCAGTGTGATTTTTTTTTTTTTTTTGGTTGTTATTCGTTTTTTTCAGTCGTGTCTGATTCTTGAGACCCAATTTGGGGTGTTCTTAGCAAAGATAGTAGAATGGCCATTTCCTTCTCTGTCACATTTAGAGATGAGGAACAGAGACAAAAAATATTTGTAGTGCTCCACACCCATCTCCTTTTTTTTGTCAAGAAATCTCTCTGACTTTTCCACAATGATAAGATGTGCCTTAGGGATCGTAAGCATATAATTTGAAATTTAGTCAAGAATCAGTTAAGCCAGTTTCCTTCCTTCCATGGAAATTGGGCCATTGAGATTTTCTAGTCTTGCAGTACCTCTCCTATTCTCCAAGACAGTCAGATGCTTTACTAAAATAAAATATATCTACCCCACAATAGGATCCTGGGACCATACATAGATTTAATAATAATAATAAAACAATAATAATAATAATAATGATGATGATGATGATGATGATGATGTTAATTAGCATTTATGTAGCGCTTATTATATGCCAGGTACTTTACTAATATTATCTCATTTGGTCCTCACAACTATCCTGGGAGGTAGGCAGATGCTATTATTAACCACATTTTATAGTTGAGGAAACTGAGGCAAGTAGCTGTTAAATGATTTAGGGTCAAACAGCTAACATGTCAGAGGTCAGATTTGAACTCAAGTCTTTCTGATTCCAGGTCTGGTGCTCCATCTAATCTGTGACCAGCTGCCTCTTACATGGAATGAAACTTAGAAGCCATATAGAACAATCTCGTTTTATGTAGATGAGAAAATCGAGTCTCAGGAAAGTTAGGGAACTTGTCTAAAGTCACATAGGTAGTAGTAAATGATATTGGAAGAATTTGAACTCAAGTTCTCTGACTCCAAATCCAAAACTCACTGATTAATTTATTTGCTTACATAAAAAAAAAAACTTGACCTTTTGTTTTGGAATAAATACTAATTAACAATTCCAAGCAGAAGAGTGGTAAAGGCCAGGCAATTGGGGTTAAGTGTCTTACCCAGAGTTATCTAGCTAGGAAGTGTCTGAGATTAGATTTGAACCCAGGACCTCCCATCTCCCCTTATGACTAAACACTGAACCACCTAGTTGCCCCTCTTCACTGCTTTATAAATCTAGTACCTTTGTCAAAGAAAGGAAAGGAGATGAGTTCAGAAAGCATTTATGAAGTATATGTTATATCCCAGGGATGGTGCTAAGTTCTGAGATTATAAAAATTTAAAAATTAGTCGTTTCTGATCTCACCAAATTTATATTCTCCCATAGAGAAAACAGCACATACACAGAACATGAAATACAAAAATCTACAAAGTCAATTCCAAGTCATTTCTAGGGGAGCATAGTAGCAACTACGGAAATGATGACAGACTTTCTGTAGGAGGTAGCCTCTGAGGAATCTTGAAAGAAGCCAGGGGGGTTCCATGAGGTGGAAATGAAAAGGGAGTGAATCCCACATGTGAGGGATGGAATATATGGGGAACAACAAGAAGACCACGAGAGCCACAGTGCAGAGTGTGATCTGTAGGGTGATATACAAAAAAGCCTGGAAATCTAGGTTGGGGCTGGGTTATGAAAGCTTGAAATGCCAAACAAAGGAATTTGTATTTTGTTCCAGAAGCAAGAGGGAACGCTGGAGCTTTTTCAACTGGGAAATGATGTATTAAAATACACACATATATAAAAATCAGGGACAGTGTCTCAGCAATCACATCTAACAATTCTTTCATGGCCCTGGAATGTAGTTTGTTGGTGCCTGTGCATGTGGGGACAAAATTCTAGCCCAAACGAGTGGATAAGTCACTTGAGAATCTTTATCATACCTATGTGTACGGATGACTCTGCCCTGCACTCTTCCAGAGGTAGGCCATCTATGTTTTGCTGTCAGGGTTATAGAGATACCACAGGGGTTAAGAGTATCTTTTCCCAATACTATATGTTGAAACTCCTAATATGTTGTCCCCACTGTTAACTATCAATGATTAGAGCCTTAATTCCATAGAATCAATGAACATCTATTAGCTTTTCCAAAGAGATATTGGCTGCAGATATCACAGTAACAGAATTGGCAAGCATCTTTCCTTAACACCCGTGGACACACTCACCCCACACCACTTCTGTCCCTGGGAAGAGTGGGCTCAAACTTAATGCCATTTCTATAGAGAGCATTTACTCCCACTAGATTGACTTCCAAATGTGGCACAGCTAATAGTTGGATAAGTTTACATCTTTGGTGCTGCTAGACTGGGCCAAGAAAATATTTAGATCTTCACTCCTCTCTGTCTAGCTTCTGGAAAGTTTAGGCATGGTTTCCAGCTTTTGGTGTTTGGTGGTTTACTTACCTGACCTTTCAAAGCTCACAGTATCAAAGCCATCTCCAATCTCCTTCACCTAAAACATCAAAGATCAAATGCAAAGTACAGATGTGTGTATTCATGGACCACACATAGGTCTCAATGACCCAAAGCCTCTCCCTTTATACCATTATTAAAAAAAAATAAATTTTAATTTAATTAATTTTGAATATTTTTCCATGGTTACATGATTCATGTTCTTTCCCTCCCCTCTTCTCTCCCCCCTTCCGTGGCCAACGAGCAATTCTACTGGTATACAGTGGCAAAACAGTTAAGAGACTGAGCAAAGCAAAGATCAGGTCCTCACTGACTGGTGTCTTTTTAAATACACCTCACTTCTGGCTCCATAGCCTATCAAAAAGGTCCCTTTTCACCATTGGTAAGAAGATTGGAACCAGTTACAAAATGTCTACACATACTCAAAATCAGAGAACAGGGGTTTAAAGACACATTCTTGTTTTGGTGACACTTGCTGGAGAGACTCTTGTGGACTTCTGACTGGAGATTGGACCTGTTATAAAGAGTGAGTCCTAAGGCCCTAGGGAGATATTGATACCAGTGAGGTGGATATATTCTCCCTAGGTGCTGGTAATGGGGGAACACCAACCCCAATCACCCTTGCTAGATGTTATAATTTCCCCTCTCAATAACAATTGCCCAGGCAAGGACCGCAAAAGGTTAGGTGGATGGGTAACCCTTTCAGGTCCAACCTGGGGTTGGATCAAATATTAATATTGGGCTCTGATTAGCCTTGAATCACGTTTGTTTATCTGACTGTTGCTCCCTCCCCAAGGGTCCTGATATAAAGACCACTCAGGAAGCTACTTATTGAACACTTTTATCTGTAATCTATAATTAGGGAAAGGAAAATCAGGATAGCGATTGGGGATTGGAGACCCTGTCAATCTAATATCTATAATCTATAATCACTCAGGACTGGAGGCTATTGATTTAGTAAAGCTGGAGCTTTTGTTCTTCACAACCCCTCTGGCTCATCTTGGCCACTGCCAAACCAGAGAGTGACTGCCCTTGATGCAGCTGTGTTGGTGATTTCTCTCAGCCTTCTTATTAGTGTTTGGTGATGTACTAGCTCTCACAGCCTTCAGGAAATATATAGATCCTACCCACCCTCTGCTTCTTCAGACCTCCCTTCCTCCCTTCACCACCCAGGGACCAAGAGACCTAAAGAGCTAGGAAGATTCAGATACCTAAAGATCTAGGGACCAAGGTCCAAAGGACCAAAGACCAAAGACCAAGAGACCAAAGACCCCCTCCAGATGGCTGTTAGGGGTGTTTATACCTTCAGGCCAGCCGACTTTTGCCTCTGGCTCACAGCATCTGGGAACATTTCAATCTCTTCAACTGCCTCCCTTGTCAATCAAGGTGAGACCAACATTTCTCAGGATTTGAATATAACAGACCTGAAAGAGCCTTTATTGGTGATGAGCTTCATTCCATTAGAAGAACAATTAGGATATTTAGCTAAACTGCTCTCTACCTTTTTTCTACATTTTCCTCTCTTTACTATCACTACTTTGATGTAATAAAGCTGCTAAAGCTACTAACAGCCTTATAATTTAACTTTAACTATTACAGTTTTCCACATGGGGACTGATTACATTCAACTTCCTTATTGCATAGGTAACTGTCAG
This sequence comes from Gracilinanus agilis, assembly GCF_016433145.1. Classification (NCBI taxonomy): domain Eukaryota; kingdom Metazoa; phylum Chordata; class Mammalia; order Didelphimorphia; family Didelphidae; genus Gracilinanus; species Gracilinanus agilis. The sequence goes on along the minus strand of NC_058133.1, from coordinate 437,985,110 downwards.
AAGCATATCCTGTACAGGAGATCTTAAATCAGAATAGAAATTGTTTGTATATTGAATAGAATATATTATGAATATTGTTATATTCTTGAATCTTATAAAAAGGTCCCACTTTAAAAAGGTTTAACCCATAGAACTATATGTAAAGCTCATGTAGACAAAAGCTTTTAATTAATACTCACATATAGTTCTATATAAAGAGGCACTTATGAAGCTCACATAGACAAAATCCCCTTAATTTATTCTTCCTTTTGTTCTACATAATAGCCATTTTTATAGCAGAGATGCCCTGATTTGAAGCATTAAAAATGAGATCTGAAGCCATTTGAGAGGCAAGCTAGAGAAGACACAAAGAAATTGATGAGAAAAGTTGCTTATATGGGATATCTAAGTGGTACAGTGGATAAAATGCCAGGCATGGAGTCAGGAGGACCTGGGTTCAAATCTGAACTCAGACACTTCCTAGCCATGTAACCCATGGAAAATCACTTAACCTCATCTGCCAAGTCCTTGCCCTTCTGTCTTAGAACTATTACTAAGAGAGAAAGTAAGAGTTTTTTTCTTTTTAAAGGAAAGTTGCTTATAGAAATCCAAACATTAGAAGACAGAAACCAGAGGAACTGAAAAACCATTGGAGCTGTGTAGCTGACAAAAGATGAGATCAAAGAACTTCCATCAAGCTTTGCATCTGATGTAGGGAGATGATCTGATTGGGAGAAAGCTTTGACAATGGGAGCTGATTGGAGAAAGCATTCCATACTCTGTGGAAAGTTGGTTAGGAAAAGGCAGTATGACTCTCTATTGCTATTGATAGCTTGAGAGAGGGGAATCCTTTCCCCTCAACCTACCTGTCCTGGTTTGCTTACCTTTGTCTTTTCCTGCCTTTTAGTGCTTGGTAGGGGAAAACTCCAAAGCCCATAGAAAGTGGATCTGAATGACTCTGCTGATGCCAGGCTTAAAGGATACTGATTTTCACCACAAGAGTGTCCCATGACTTCATTGTCCAGCCAAGAAAGCAGACCTTGGAAGTTCTGTTGATCCCAGGTTTGAGGTTGTGGTTAGTTAAAGGAATTTGACATTACTTCAGTTTCCTGAGAGTAGCAGAGAAGTAATTTGGTCCAAGAGTAACAGAGAGGCTTGGAAGAAAAGGAATCCCAACTAGTAGTTGGTCAATGGTGCCCATTGTTTCATAAAGACACCCCAGACATTCAGACGTATTAGTTCAGAGTTGAAAGTTGCCCTGGGCATATGAGTTTCCTTATTTATATGCCTTATGCATAGCTTTCTAAAACTTTTTGTGGGTTCTTCTCCTCTCATTGACACTGTGTGGGACAGTTATTTGGTTTATTGCTAGCTTTGTAAATTAATTTCACTAGTATCACCATTTACATTATATTGGTATGGCCCAGCTGTGAATAAGGAATATCTGGTCAATTATTTATATTTCATTTAAACATTTTAAAATTATTTGCTGTCATATCACATTCATTTCTTGATATATCCTTTCCTTGAATATTGAACCTTCCCTTGTAACAGAAGAAAGTTAAACAAAATCAGCCAACACAGTAATCGTGTCTGACAAAGAATATAATATTCAATACCTTTAGTCTCTCATCTCTTTAATGGAGAAGAGGGAAACAGGTTTTCTTTGGCTAAGGTTGGTTATTAAAATTAATTGGATTTTAGCTGCTATTTGGTAGTTTTAAATTTACATCATTATAGTTGTAGCATTCGTATTTTAACCATTAAGAATATAAGGCCATTTCTCCAAGAATAACATTATTTATTAATGAGGGCATGCAATTCCTATTAACAAAGAATGCATCCTTTTGTGACAAGGAGAGCAAGTGAGTCCTGTTTCTTGCTTATGAAGAGAGTTGTGTCCTCTTTCTGATTGGACTGACAGTTTGCCCATAGGAACTCCCCTGACAGTTCTTATTTGTGAATAATGATGGACTCAGAATCTTCAACTCTTCCCACATTTCTTCATCACAGGATGGGTATATTCTTGCTGGGACTTAGAAGATTATAGCACATCCATGTGGCCAGACCACTGTACTTCAGATGAGTTCAACATGGCTTATCACTCTTAAAGCTTCAACTGGGTCAGGTTCACCATGGCTGGTCACCCTGCCTTTAGTCCCTTTATCCTATTAAGATCTTAACAAAAGGGGGAAGTTCCCAACTCAATTTGATAGCTTGGAGTGGGGAACTTGGGTGTAGCCTCAAGTTTTGGCAGCAGTCTCTTTCAATCTGACCTTGGGAAGCTTAAGGGGAAATGATTTCACAATAATATCACATTTCAATATTAACTTTCCACATAGTTTTTATATTGTCGTGGTTCTACTTACTTCATTCTGCAACAGTTAATAAGGGTCTTCCCATGCTTTTTTGAATTCTTTATATTTAATGTTCATTATTTCATTTCATTCACATGCTATAATATTCTACAAGATAATAAAAAAAGTTACATAGGAGAAAACATTTTATAAAGTAGCATTGTATTCACACGTAGATAGAGTTGTATTGGATCTTCACCTAAATCTATTTAAACTGACCTTTTCATATAACAGGTGACACTGATGTAAGCTAGCACTTTCCAAACTAACAGCCATAAAATACTTTGGGGTTTGGAAATCTCCTTGCAAAATTCACAAATAATGGTCTGGAGAGACTACCAGCTTGATCCAGGGATAATGGCATGGCGGGGTGGAAAAGTATAGAACAAAGTAGTAGTCAAATCTATTTCATAGGGGAAATGGTTATTTCTAAAAAATAAGCTCACGTCCAATATTTTGAAATAATAGTAAAAATAATGCCAGCTCCTATTTATATAGCACTTGAAAGTCATGGATATAGAGCTGGAGGTAAGTTAAGAGGCTACCTAGTCCAACATACTCACTTTACAGCTGAAGAAATGAAGTCCAGGGAGACTGGTCCAAAGCCTTTCAGATAACAGGCATCAGAGGTGAGATTTGAGCCCAACTCTTTTAACATCAAAACTTGCATTCTATTATATCATCCTGGGGTTTACAAAGCACTGCCCTTCGTAAGAACCTTGTGAGATAGGTTCTCTCTCTCTCTCATTCTTTCTCTCTCTCTCTCTCATTCTCTCTCTCTCTCTCATTCTCTCTCTCTCTCTCATTCTCTTTCTCTCTCTCTCTCTCTCTCATTCTCTTTCTCTCTCTCTCTCTCTCTCTCTTTCTCTCTCTCTCTCTCTCTCTTTCTCTCTCTCTCTCTCTCTCGATATATATATATATATATCTCAATCACACATATATTTAAAACCCTTACCTTCTGTCTTAGAATCATACTGATTATGGGTTCCAAGGTTGTTACTGGGGTTAAGTTATTTCCCAGGGTCACACAGTTAGGAAGGATCTGAGCCTGGATTTGAACCCAGGTTCTCCTGACTCCAGACCTGCCTCTCTATCCACTGAGTCACCTAACTGCCCCAATTTAAATAATATTTGACAGTTCAGGTAATTCAAATACTATCTGATGTTTCAGAAAAAAAGCTCAGAGAGATTCATTGACTTGTCGACAGTCACCTAGCTAATAAGAGCTGGGACTCAAAATACAGGTCTTTGGATTCTAAGGTCAGATCTCAGAGGGAAGATGTAATACTGAAATTATCTCACAGGTCCCTTCCTGAGATCATGTAGAACACTAAGGTTTTATTTGCATTTCTTTCTCTACGCGTATTTAAAATCGATCTTGGAGGGTAGCCAGTGTTGCAACATAAAAACGTGAGTGCCTTTGAGTTGTAGACATAGATAATACATATATAGATGTCGGTAATATGTTTATATATAGGTATGTGTTTGGATCTATATGTATATTTATAGAGAGGTACTCATATCTCTCTCTCTGTACATAAACATCGATTGATAAATACATAATACATTATATAAGAAAATGATATAATAATAATATTAATTATATAAGAAAAGGTACAAAAACTGTGGCCAAAATTTTCTTCCTATCATACCTATTCAAATGGACTTGCCTAAGTTTTTTACAAATATTTTAAGACTAGATGCCCTTTAAGGCTCTTTTCATTTCTAAAACTGTTTCTAAGTAATTGTTGATTTTTTAAACCTTTACCTTATATCTTAGAATCAATACTAAGAATCCATTCCAATGCAGAAGAGTAGAAAGGGATAGGTTAACTAAGGTGAAATGACTTGTCCAGGGTCACACAGCTAGGAAGTAGCTGAGGTCACATTTGAACCCAGGATTTCTAGTCTCAAGGTCTGAATCTCTATCCACTGAGCCACTTAGCTGCCCCTTGATTTTATTTTTAAAGGCAGGAGACACTTAAGTGGCTTCAGGAATTATTGGCCAGTCTATAGACATTTATCAAACACCTAATATGTTCCAGATACCATGATAAGCCCTGGGGGTGCAAAGAAAAGCAAAGGCAGACCCTGTTCTTAAGGAGGAGATGACATTAAGCAACTCCATACACACTCTTTGTGGGATAAATTGGAGTTTATCCACTGAAGGAAGGTGCTGTTAGCTCTGCAGAGAAGCAATTTTCTCTGACACCAAGTACCTTAGACAAACCTGAGCAGAGGCAAGCTTTTGTAGCCACCAGGGGCCACTGTTGTCTCTCAGAAGACAGTCAGCTTTCCCATCCTTTGAAGGTCCATGTTTTAATCAATGGTTGCTAAGAAAGCAGCTTGTATGTAAAATGCACCATAGGAAGCACATAGCAACTCAGAGCTGATTTAATTTTTTTTTCTTTCAGATAAACACAAATCACTTAGTTGAAAGATACTATCATTTGTATACTGTTTGTTTTTTTTTAAACCCTTAACGCTTCTGTATATTGGCTCCTTGGTGGAAGAGTGGTAAGGGTGGGCAATGGGGGTCAAGTGACTTGCCCAGGGTCACACAGCTGGGAAGTGTCTGAGGCCAGATTTGAACCTAGGACCTCCCGTCTCTAGGCCTGACTTTCAGTCCACTGAGCTACCCAGTTGCCCCATTTGTATACTGTTTTAAGGTTTGTAAAACACCTTAAAATTTTATTTCATCCTCCCACTCAGGGAGATAGATGCCATTATTATCCCCATTTTACAGATGAGGAAATGGAGGCAGACAGAGGTTAAGTGTCTTGTTCAGGGAGACACAGCTCATAAATGTGTGAGGCTAGATCTGAACCCAGGTCTTCCTGATTCTAGGTCTAATTCTTTAATCACTATTAATGCCTTTTAGCCATTCTTTCTGTTTAAACCTGCCAACATTGCTTTTACTCTAGACAGTAAAATGCCTTTTCTATCCATTTTTTAAAACTCCTACATCTACCAGTTCTATTCCAGGCTCTCATTACCATTGTTTTATATCATTTACTATAGCTGCATAATTCCAAATTGCCTTCCAGAATGGTTGGATCAATTCACAATTCCACCAACAATGCAGTAGTGTCCCAATTTTGCCACATCCTCTCCAACATTTATTATTTTCCTTTACTGTCATATCGACCAATCTGCTAGGTATGAGGTGGTACCTCAGTTTTTTTTTAAACCCTTACCTTCCATCTTAGAGTCAATACTGTGTATTGGTTCCAAGGTAGAAGAGTGGTAAGGGTAGGCAATGGGGGTCAAGTGACTTGCCCAGGATCACAGCTAGGAAGTGTCTGAGACCAGATTTGAAACCAGGACTTCCCATCTCTGGGCCTGACTCTCAATCTACTGAGCCACCCAGCTGTCCCCCTTAGAGTTGTTTTGATTTGCCTAACAAGTGTTTAAGGCTCAAATAAATGTATTAAGAGAAATATACAATGAAGTACCATGTGAGGCTGACATCAAAGACTATAGGGGCAGCTAGGTGGCTCAGTGGAGAGAGAGCCAGACCTGGTGCTGGGAGTTGGGTTATATTTAGTTTCAGATTCTTCCTGCCTGTGTGCCCCTGGACAAGTCACTTCAACCCCAATTGCCTAGCCCTTACTGCTCTTCTGCTTTGGAATAAATACTTAGTATTAGTTCTAAGACGGAAAGTAAGAGTTCAAAAAAATAAAATATCTGAGACTGTAGAATTAAGCACTTTATTTGAAAGACAGTAGTTTTTCAACAAACAAGAAAGATCTCATCTTCTGAATCCCTTTCTAGTACCCAATTAATTTTGATAAATGAAAGAATTAAGCATTTATTAAATGCCAACTCTTTGCCAGGAATTGTTCTAGTGATTAAAAAACAACAACAACAAAAAAACAAAAACATGAAACTCTGCTTTCAAGGAGCTGGAATTCTTGGGGGGGGTGGGGACATATACATGGTAATATGTAAGGGTATATTAAATAAAATTAGCTTGTAACTAATGGGGGCATTGGCAGCTGAGAAGGAATCAGGAAAGGCTTCATGTAGAAGGTGTTGTTTATATTGAATTTTGAAAGAAATTTGGGATTTTAAGAATCAGAGGGAAGGAGGGAGGGCATTCCAGGTATGGGGCACAGCCTATGCAAAGTATGAAGATAAAAGATAGAAAGTCATGTATGAGAAAGAGCAAAAAAAGCAAGTTTGTCTGGACAGTAGTGTGAATGAAGGGAAAAAATATATAAGAAGGCTAGAAAAATGGCTTGGAGATAGGTTAGGAATGGCTTTAAATTTAAATTGAATGGCCAAATAGGAGTTTGTATTTAATCTTAGAAGTAATAGGGATTTATTGGAGGTAAAGTAGTAAACAGATATTCATTTGTAAATGAATATGATGCATTATTGATGTGCTTATGCTATGCTATGCATTATACTAAGCATTTTATAATTATCATCTCATTTGGTCTTGACAATAACCCTGGATGATAAGTGTGATTATTACTCCCATTTTACAGTGGATGAGACTGAGATATGAAGTGATTTGTCCAGGGTCACATAGCTAGTAAGCATATGAAGCTAAATTTGAACTCGGGTCTTGCTGACTTCAGGCTCAGTATCCTATTCACTGCATCACTTAGCTGCCCAATCAATACTTGGTAATCTATCTATCTATCTATCTATCTATCTATCTATCTATCTATCTATCTATTTATTTATTTAGTAAAACCCTTACCTTCCATCTTAGAGTCAATACTGTGTATTGGCTCCAAGGCAGAAGAGTGGTAAGGGTAGGTAATGGGGGTCAAGTGACTTGCCCAGGGTCACACAGCTGGGAAGTAAGTGTCTGAGGCCAAATTTGAACCTAGGATCTCCCATCTCTAGGCCTGGCTCTCAATCCACTGAGCTACCCAGCTGCCCCCTGGTAATTTATTTTTTAACCTTTACCTTCTGTTTTAGAATCGATACTAAGCATCTGTTCTAAGGCAGAAGAGTGGTAAAGGGCTAGGCAATTGGGATTCAGTGACTTGCTCAGGGTCACACAGCTAGTAAGTTTCTGAGGTTAGATTTGAACCCAGGACCAGGATCTTTAGGCTTGATTCTCAATACAATGAGCCACTTAACTGTCCCCAGGATACCAATCTCTGAAGAATTAAAGTTTCAGGTTATCCCAGAAACATGGTGGCCATGAGATAGCTACAAGATATTTCCAATGAAGAGCTACACCAGAAAAGCAACATGAAAGATGTTATCAGGGAAATAATAATAACAATAATAACAACAAGCATTTATGTAAGCTCTTTAAGTTTTGCAAAGTATTTTTCATATATTATCTCATATCTTTATGTTAATTGCATGCCCAGAAGAGGAGGTTGACCTATCAGATGGTGACAGTGAAAGATAAGTGATAGATTTCTTGACAATTCAGCTATTTATTGTACAATGTCAAGAGACCTAGATGTTTAATAGTAATAATAATGACAACTGGTGATGTAATACTATTGTGCTATTAGAAATGATAATCAAGGGAGCAGCTTGGTAGCTCATTGGGTTGAGAGCCAGGCCTAGAGATGGGAGGTCCTAGGTTCAAATCTGACTTCAGATGCTTCCTAGTTGTATGAACCTGGGCAAGTCACTTAACCCCCATTCCCTAGCCCTTACTGTTCTTCTTTCTTGGAACCAATACATAATATTGATTCTAAGGTGGGAAGGTAAGAGTTTAAAAAAAAAAAGGCAAAAAGGAAATGATAAGCAAAATTATTTCAGAAAAAGCTGGAAAGATCTGCAGGAACTTATACAGAGTGAAATAAGCAGAACTAGGAAAACATTGTACATAACAGCAATATCATATGATGATTATCCGTGAAAACTTGGCTATTCTCAGTAATGCACTAATTTTGGATAATCCTGAAAGAAGTATGACGGAGGATGCTACCCATCTCCAGAGAGAGTCATCTTTACAAGGGTATATCTTTGGTTTTATTTTGGGGTTCTAGTTATGTATTCCATTTGCTCTTGCAATATGGAAGCATGTTTGGCATGACAATAAAAATAAAATAAAAAAGATAAGAAATAATGACAACAATAAAAGTTGGCATTATATTTATAAATTTTATATTTAAAGTTTGCAAAACACTATTGGAATATTTCAGTGGGTTCTCCTTTATAGACTTTACCATAGGACTCTCATCATGTAGGAAATCATGGAAAGGATGGGCTTAAAAATCATTTATTTATTTAAGAATATTTTTCCATGGTTACAGGATTCATATTCTTTCCCTTCCCTCCTCCCTCCCCACTCCCAGAGCAGAGGAGCAATTCGACTGGGTTTTTACATGTACCATTGATCAAGACCTATTTCCATATTATTAATATTTGCAATAGAGTGATTGTTTAGAGTCTACATCCCCAATCATATCCCCATATAACCATATAACCATGTGATCAAGGAAATGTTTTTTCTTCTGTGTTTCTGCTCCCACAGTTCTTTCTCTGGATGTGGGTAGTGTTCTTTCTCATAAGTCGAAAGGATGGGCTTTTATATGAACTTTTGGAAGGAGTACCTTCATTTCTGAGATTATACATATGTACAAGTATGGAAACATGGGAATAAGCATCAAACTGACTGCTCCAGTTCCAAAGAGTTTTTTAGTCCTTATTGGTGCTGCCCAAGGAAATGGAAGTGTTGGCATCTATGTCTGAGCAAACGCCTGGGAAAGATCTTTTCAGATCAACCACCTTCATAGATTTAAAGAAAGTTGAGAATTCATAGGCATTTTGATCTGTAATCATAGGCGAATTAGTGTGCCCAGAGATGTGTCGATTACCTGAAACTTAAATTCCTCAGATTCTGTAGTACTCAATATAGGCCACTGGGTGGCGCAGTGGCCAGAGCGTTGGATCTGGAATCAGGATGACTTGAGTACAAATACACATTGATACACTTATTAGCTGTGTATCCTTGGGCAAGTCACTTAACCGCTTTTTGCTTCAGGTTCCTTATCTGTAAAATGGGGATAATAATAGTACCTCCCTCCTAGGGTTCTTCTGAGCATAAAATGAGTTAATATTCCCAAAGTGGGAACCTTAAAGCAAATAAATGCTAATTATTTATAATAATATTTATTATAATAATAATAATTATTCCACAACTCAGTTCTAAAATACCACCAGAAGAATACTGATCTTAAGAAGAGTAACTTTTGGGTCAGGGAGAAGCTTGGAGTCATTAAAAGCCCCACAATTCCTCAAAGTAGTCTGGTTCCCTCTTCTCCCTATTCATTTTGGAGATGGCTCATTATTTATCCTTAGGGGAAGAGCCTTAGGGTAATGCTTGTGGCAGGTTATACCAGCACCCCTGGACTGTGTTCTATGCACCCTGTATTTGTGGGAATTCAGGGGGGCATCCATGTCTGAGTTTTAGGGTAGAGTCCAGTGACTTGCATCTCATCGAAGGACCAAAGTGGCACAAGAGGCAGGCAGCTGATTGGGAGTTATGAGAACTTGTTTTACCGCCGAGAGTGGCTATTGATTGTCCATCAACCATTTCTGGAGAGCATTTTTCTATTCTAGAAAATGAAGAGAGGATAGGATATCCGGCGCTGTGTGTTGTTTCTATCTTCGAGTCCGAGCCCACGCTTTCTGGGTGCGTTACCAGGGCTCTGAGTCCTCTTCTGTCCCGACGATAGTGCTTTCAGAGCTCTGGAACGCATTTCCAAATTACGCACGTCTTACTATGGCCACCCCCCAGGCAAGTGGCTCTTAGAATCTTGTCGCCTGTGGACAGCCTTTGTTTTGAGGTAGAAGAGCTTTGGAAACCGGAAAGGATGGCTTCTGCATATGCAAAAATATGGTAATGGTGCCTTATGGGTGTTTGGGGGATTAAATAGGTCAGATCTGAAAGGTACTCTGAGCTCATTATTTGGAAAGGTGCTATGTAATTATGGCGGGTTTGTCATAATGCTTTGACAAGCATACCAAGAGCTAGTGGCCTTTTGCAGAAAGGGAGCCACTGTTTAGAAACACAGATGAAGAGTCCTCTATTAGGGGCTGTTGGGAGCTGAAAGAGTTCCTGCCCTTTTGGCTCGGATCCAGAAAGATGGAGAGATGTGTTTTGTTTTGGGGGAAAACCTCCCTCCCAGACTTCCCGTTAGTCCCGCTTGCATGCCTCTCTCCAGGTGACCACCAGAGGGCAGTATTGTCCTACTCACACGAATCCCTCTCATTAACAATTTCAGATGAGATTTGTTGTATAAAAATAGCATTTTGGCATGGCCTGCCCAAACTTTCTTACTGCTCAGCCTTTGCTGGATGCCTTTGCTGAGGATCTGAGCTTGATCTTGAATCCCTGAGTGTTTTTTGTTGCATAACCCAGATGAAAGGTGGCTAGATCCCAAATAGGAAAGTAGGAAAAGAGCCAAACCTGGCCAAGCTGACTGTGTCACACTGGAACTCTGGGTTTGTGGGAAGGAAGATAGGGACAGTGGTCTGTGGGGAGAATGGAAGCCAGAATTCAGAGAATTTTTTGAGATGAAAAGGACCATAAATATCATTAAATCCAATTTATTCATCAGACTCAGAGGGATTAAATGACTTAATTAAATGCCTTAGCCAGTTAGGGCAAAAGGGAAAACTAGATAGCAAAGTGCATAGACAGCCAACCTTGGAATCAGGAGAACTTGAGTGAAAATCTGGCATCAGATACTTACTGTGTGACCCTGGGCAAGTCACTTAACACTGTTTGCCTCATTTATAAATTAAGCTGGAGAAGGAAATGGCGAACTACTCCAGTATCTTTGCCAAGAAAACTCCAAATGGGGTCATGGAGAGTTGGACACAGTTAAACAACAACAAAAACCAATTAAATGACAATTCAATGATGACAAAGCTACACTAGAACTGGGCTCCATTCATTACTGGTACAGTGTTTCTTTCCATCCATCCTTCCTTCCCTGCTTCCTTCCTTCCTTCCTTCCTTCCTTCCTTCCTTCCTTCCTTCCTTCCTTCCTTCCTTCCTTCCTTCCTTCCTTCCTTCC
>NC_058133.1:437936346-437973401 GCF_016433145.1 Gracilinanus agilis | reverse complement strand
CTCTCTCTCTCTCTCTCTCTTCCTTCCTTCCTTCCTTCCTTCCTTCCTTCCTTCCTTCCTTCCTTCCTTCCTTCCTTGCAAGAGCTAGGCAATTGGGGTTAAGTGACTTGTCCATGGTCACACAGCTAGGCAGCATCTGAGGCCTGATTTGAGCCCAAGTCCTTCTGATTCTTGGCCTAACATTCTTCTACTATGCTACCTAGCTTCCCTGCTTTCTTTATTTAAAAAAATTATAGAAACACAGAATTTGAGAGTTGGAAGCCATCTAGTACAACCCATACATGAAATGAATGTGTAACAAATGAAGCAAATAGTCATCTAGCTTCTGACTGAAGATCTTCAAGGAAGAGGGACTCCAAGCCACTCACTTAAATTTTGAACAGCTCTTATTGTTAGGAAAATTGTCCTGACATCAAGCCTACATTGTCCTCTTTGCAACTTATATACATTGTTTCTGGTTCTGTAATAAGGGACCAATCAGAATGTGTCTAACCCCTCTACCATATAGCAGTCCTTTAAAAATTAGAACACAACAGCTATCATGCCTACTCTGTCTTCTCTTTTCTTTCTGCTAACTGTATCCAGTTCTTTGAATAGGTCATCATATTACATGGATTCAAGATCCTTCTCCATCCTGGTTGCCTTTCTTCTGGACAATCTCCAGCTTATAAAAGTCATTCTTACACTGTGGAACCTAGAACTGAAGGCAATTCTCCAGTTTGACAAATGTGACATTTGACAAAGGCAAAGAATAATGAGAGCATCACGTTCCTTCTCCTGGGAGCTATGTTTCTTTTAACGGAACTGAATTTTATTGTTGGCTTTTTTTTTAAACCCTTACCTTCTGTCTTGGAATCAATACCATGTATTGGTTCCAAGCCAGAAGAGTGGTAAGGGCCTGGCAATGGGGGGTCAAGTGACTTGCCCAAGGTCACACAGCTGGGAAGTGTCTGAGGCCAGATTTGAACCTAGGACCTCCCATCTCTGGGCTGGGCTCTCAATCTACTGAGCCACCCAGCTGCCCCCTAATTGATGTCTTCTATGTATTTATTTATTTACTCATTTACTCATTTATTTATTCATTCATTTGTTCCTTCATTTACTTATTTATTTAAATTTTTGTTCATTCATTCATTCATCCATTTATTTATTTATTTATCCATTCATTCATTCATTCATTCATTTGTTTGTTTATTTATTTATTTTTTAAGCCCTTAACTTCTGTGTATTGGCTCATAGGTAGAAGAGTGGTAAAGTTGGGCAATGGGGGTCAAGTGACCTACCCAGGGTCACACAGCTGGGAAGTGTCTGAGGCCGCATTTGAACCTAGGACCTCAGGTCTCTAGGCCTGACTCTCAATCCACTGAGTCACCCCGCTGCCCCAATTGATGTCTTTTAAAAATATTCTACGTCGCTTCTTAATAACTGCCTCCCCTCATCTAATCTGTCCTTAAAACAGAAGCATGGCTGAGCAAAGTAAATCATCCTATCGCTCACATGTCTGTATAATTCTGCTTCCAGAGCCCACCTTCTCTCTGTGGAGAGGAAATCGGTTTCTGGAGTCAATAATGCTCACCCCACTGATCAGAATTCTGATGTCTTCCAATGTAGTTTTAATTATGTAGTTGGGTAAATTGTTCTCTTGGGTCTGCTTACTTTGTTCTTCATTAAGTTAACATGGACACGGACAGTTTCATTTTTTTCACTGTATTTACTTTGCCTAAGCAGAGTATTTATTAATAGATTGATTTTCTGAATTCTTTTTACGACACATATCAGTCCAGAATAGTGATCCTTCACACTCATATGCTACTGCTTGTTTAGTGTTTCCCCAGATGGTGGGCATCCCCTCTGTTTTTCCTTTTTGGCTATCACAAAAATTGCTACTATAAATATTTTGGATATATGGGACCCTTCCCTCTCTCTTTGACTTACGTGAGGTATAGCCTAGCTGTTGTATTGATGGCTCAAAAATATATATACAGTTAGTGGTAATTCTATTGTAGTTCCAAATTATTTTCCAGAATGGTTGGACCTATTTGCAGCCCCACCTATAGGAATTCCTTCAGCTCCTTCAGCATTTGCTGTTTTCATCCTTTGTCCAATGGTCTTTTCAAAATGCCATTCTACTTTAGGTAGCTGTTACAGTGGATAGAGTTCTGGCTTTGGAGTCAGGAAGATTTGAGTTCAAATTCTCCCTCCCTCAGACACTTATTCCTCATGTGATCCAGGGCAAATCACTTAACTCCCTGCCTCAGTTTCCTTATCCATAAAATGGAGGTAACAATAGCATCTACCTTCTTCTGATTGTTGTTAGGATCAAGTGAGATGATATTTGTAAAGCATGTAGCAAATATTAAAAAACATTTACTACTAGGGAAATGCTAAACAAACAGTGGCATATGAATTTTTACTTGTTACAATTTATTTGCTACAATTGCATGTGGCAAATATTAAATAAAAATACTATGTAAATGCTATATATTATGATTTCCACTTCAAAATTCTTGGGTTTTCCCCCTCATATTTCATTGCTGGCAAGTCATTTCATTTTTGGTGCCTTGGTTTCCCTTATAAAATCTCTGACTTAATTGAAAAAGCTATTGTTATGGGTGTTGGATAAGTGTGTGGTATCCCAGGTCAAAAATCAGCAAACTTGGTTATGCTGAAAAGTCTCTATTAAGTAGAAAGACAATCACAGCATCATAGAACTTTGGAGTGGAAAGGGACCTGATACGGGCTGAAAGATTTGGCATAATGATGACTTTGAAACCAAAATTTATATAACATTTGCCTTGCTGAATCCACATGGCAGTAAGAGGTTAAGGGTGCATATTTGGGCAAGCTAAGTGGGGCTATGAGATAGAGCACTGAACTTCGACTCAGGAAGACTCATCTTTCTGAGTTTAAACCTGGCCTCAAACACTTAGTATCTGGGTGACCAAATCACTTAACCCTTTTTGCCTCAGTTTCCTCATATATAAAATGAGCTGGAGAAGGAAATGTCAAACTATTCTAGAATCTTTGTCGAGAAAACCTTAAATGGGATCATAAAGAGTAAGACATGACAGAAAACAACTGAACAAGCAATATGTTAAGGATGGTTTCCTGTGGTCTACCTTGTTGCCTGAAAAGATGCAGCTAAGACTTCCAGGTGGAAATGGCCCAGACAGAGCTAATGTCCAAGCTATGTCCTTCCCTTTCTTGGTTCTTGAGGCTTTAAGGGACTTGAGGCTCACTCTTTCCAGGCTTGGCAGATATTATGCCCTGGGTTGGGGTCAAGTAGACCTGGTGGTTGTATCACATATACTGGTTCAACTTTTTTATTTTATAAAATAGGAAAATTATTATTATTTTTTAAATTAATTAAATTTTTTTCTATTATATGTAGAAACAATTTTAAATAGTTGTTTTCTGACATCTTGCTATATAGATTCTCTCCCTCCTTCCTTCCTCTTCCTCCCCTCTTCCCTCCCCAAATCAGTGAATAATATGATATAGGTTATACCAGTACTCTCATGTGATACTTCCATATTCTTTAGGCTGTGAAAGAAGACATATATCATACATACAAGAAAAAACTCATGTAAGAAATAAATTGAAAAACCTGCATTCATTTTCCAAGTTATCTTTTTTGTCTGTGGATAGTGTTTTTCATCATGTGGTCCTTAAAGTTATCTTGGATTCTTGCATTGCTGATAATAGTTTAGTCCTTTCAAGTTGATCATCATACAACATTTCCGTTATTTTATACAATGTTCTCTTGGTTCTGTTCACTTCACTTTGCATCAGTTCATAAAAGTCTTTCCAGGTTTTTCTGAAATCATCCTGTTTGTCATTTCTTCTTTTTTTTTAAACCCTTACCTTCTGTCTTAGAATCAATACTGTGTATTGGTTCCAAGGCAGAAGAGTGGTAAGGGTAGGCAATAAGGGTCAAGTGACTTGCCCAAGGTCACACAGCTGGGAAGTGTCTGAGGTCAGATTTGAACCTAGGACCTCCCGTCTCTAGGCCTGGTTCTCAATCCACTGAGCTACCCAGCTGCCCCCTCTGTTTGTCATTTCTTATGGCACAATAATATTACATGATAATCATATACCACAATTTGTTCTGCCATTCCTCAATTGATGAACATCCCTCCAGTTTCCAATTCATTACCATTATAAAAAGAGCTGCCATGAATATTTTTGTACATATATATTCTTTTCCTTTGATCTTGTTGGGATACAAAGTTAGTAGTGGAACTGGTGGATTAGAGGGAATATCAAGCTTTATAGCCCTTTGAACATGGTTCCAGATTGCTCTTTAGAATGGGTATATCAGTTCACAGTTCTACCTACAATGTATTAGTGTCCCAATTTTTCCACATCCCTTCCAATTTTTGTCATTTTCATTAGTCAACAGTGTGACATGATCTCTCAGTTGTTTTAATTTGCATTTCCCTATCAATAGGGATTTAGAGCATTTTTTCCATGTCATTATATATAATTTAAATTTCTTCATCTAAGAAGTGCTTGTTCATATCATTTGACCATTTTGTCATTTGAAAGATGACTTGTATTCTTATTAATTTGACTCACAGTTATCTATTTAAAAATATATTTGAGAAATGAGACCTTTGTCAGAAACACTTGATATAAAAGTTTAGGAAAATTATTTTAAGAAATACTTGGAATGACAGAATACTTTGATCATGCACATACACACCATTCCTTGAAATTTGTTTTTAAGATTTATGATCATTATTTATCAGCATGGCCAAATGTTGTCCTCCTTCATATGTTAAACATATCTTCCTCTCTATTACAAGCAGAAGAATGTAGGTAACCAGTTTCAACTAGAGCATAAAAACTGACTTAAATTTTCAGTGCATTTGCACTTCAGAAACCTGAAGGCTACGAATCAGGGCTTGATTTATTGTTTTGTTAATCGTCTAGGAACGTGATGGAGAAAATGTTAATAATGCAGATTAAACTTAAAAGCATGCTATGCACGCATTTTTTACGGTTGTTTAAATATATACCAGCACAATCTGATTATAGATCATCTTTGTTTTCATAGCATCGTAGAATTCACAGAATTTCTAATATGGAAGAAGCCTCAACCATTTAGAACTCTCTCTATAGCATACTCAACAAATGATCAGCCAGTATTTGCTAGAAGACCTCGAATCAGGGAAAATATACTATCTCCCAAGCTGGCTCAATTGTGATAATTTTTGGGATATTTAATTATTAGTAAGTTTTTCTTGATATAAAATCTGAATTTACCTTTTAGACAGCTAGGAAGTGTCTGAGACCAGATTTGAATCTAGGATCTCCCATCTCTAGTTCTGGCTTTCTATCCACTGAGCCACATAGCTGCTTCCCCATTACATTACTTTTTGTTGGATGTTGTGTCTCTTCTCTGAATCATAATTCTTCGGCATCACTGCTGGTCTTGAGATTGTCAAGATTCTCTATGCTACCAGGTTCTGGGCTTCATCTCTTCAAGGCAATATGCTATCTTCTTGGCTCCCATATGCTAAGGTTCAATGGCTGGAAAGCCCCATTCTGAGAAGGGCGGGTTAATGTCTTTTTCCGGTTATGGCTGAGATTATGAGCCACCACACCTAGCTAAGGGCAACTGAGAAGAACTAGTCAAAGTACCTTAGGCTAAAATTAATTCTTTTGTATACCTTTGTTTGGTGCTAACTTGAAGCCTATGGTCCCAGGCAATATGTGAATTAGAGTTATAAATTCCTGTTCAACTTCTCTTGAACTTCTTTTGTCCTTCCCAAATCCAAATAAATGAATCTGTCAAGCAACAAAAAATAATGTTGTCCAGTTATTTTTCAGCCGTGTCTGACTCTTTATGACTCCATTGGGTTATTTTCTTAGCAAAAATACTTTTACTATTTCCCTCTCCAGCTCATTTTCCAGATGAGGAAACTGAGGCAAACAGGGTTAAGTGACTTGGCCAGAGTCACATGGTTAATGAATGTCTAAGGCCAGATTTGAACTCGTGAAGATGAATCTTCCTGATTCTAAGGTAATGTTTTATCCACTGTGCCATTTAGCTGCCCCAACCAAAACCAAATTCAGAGGCATCATTATAGTATAAAATATACAACTCTGAAGGTCCTTTTGGATCAATAAAGATAAAATTGAGCCAGAACAAATAATAGGTTTCATTTATATAGTACTTTAAGATTTGCAACTCATTGTACATAGAACAGCTCATTTGACACTCACCATAGCTTTGTGGGATAGATATGATTATCATTCCTTTTTTTACAGATGAGAAAACCGAGGTTCAGGTAGTTTGGTGATTTGCCCAGTGTCACATTGCTAGTTATTGTCTGAGATTAGAGTCAAACCCAGATCTTCCCAATTCCAAGTGTAGCACTGCTTCACATTTCCTCTCTAAAGTAGGAAGTTGGGAATGCTGGATTTTAGATGGTATTACTTCATCAAGAAGATGTTTGCTTCTTTTCTTTCCTTTTTTATCTGTAATTTTAAGGAAATCCAAGTCTCTTGCAAAAACTTGAGTTATTGGTCAACATCTACAGGGATGACATCAGTGGGAGCTCTGGTGCTTTGATTTTTCTTATGGTTTCTTGGGAAGAATATGCTGCTTAGGAACTGTCAAATAGAATTCACAAATCACTTGTCAAATTCCTTGCTCCCTCGGAGCTTTAAGAGTCTGTGTTTGTTATAAAATGTCCTCCTTGTGGTTTTCTTGTCAAGCTGCTCACAGCCCTTTTCTTGAAAGCTGTTGACAGTGACTAGACCGATACAAGTAATTTCTGGGGGATTGTGGGGAGTAGGGGAAGAGGTTGCAAGACAAAAGAAAGGAGGGAAGAATAGAGAAGTAATTGAGGGTGACTGAGACCTCTAATCAAGTCAGACAGGCTCACTGGTACTGTGATTCATAATGAATCTTTTTGGTGGGCATGTAAGCTTTGTATACATATACATCTAAATATGCACATATATATTTGTATGTACATGTGCACTACAAGGGACAGTTCTTTGAGGAGGGAAGAGGAGAGAGATATTTGTAGATGAAGGTGATATAAAAACAAAAGATATTATTAAAACTTAAAAAAAGAAATTGAATTCCATTAAAAAGGTTGGTTTAATGTAAGTATTGGTCTCTACTTCTGCTACTTTTATTTCTCTTTAAAAATTCCTCATGCAAAGTTCAGAGGATAGAATAATCCTGATTGAAATCCAGAGGTGGTTAAGAGACAATGAGGCAAGGGATGGTGAAGAATAGTGAGAGATAGCAATGAAGTCCAAAGAGAACACGGCAGATTATTTAGTTAGGTAACAATTAGGTAACAGTTAGGTCTCCATTAGAACTATATTTCATTAGATTTTGGGTAAGTGGCTCAAGGAAGACCTGAATATAAGAAGATTCCTGAGCCTGTGACACAGATATGATACCCATTGTATGATCTTTGGGACTTGGGGGCCAATGTAAATATTTGTTGCATGTATTGATTTTTCTTTTAATTAAATGTTCCTTGGGTATTTCATAGATATGTTTACAGATAGGGAATTGGTGCTCATCTCTAGGCTATTTGGCAAAGATAGTTCTGAAGTTTCTTGTTGGGAATTCAAGACAAGTGAAATGTATATCTTCCCCATACACACACACATACAAATGGTATATATAGAACATAGACACATATATAGGCTGTATATATAATATATAAGAATAAACCTATATACTATATTAAAACATTTGCTTTATACCACATCAATATACTTTTTATATATGATATATCATATTTTATAATTATACTTTATATGTATACCATAGGTACTGAGATATATATATATATATATATATATATACTCTATGTGTAATATACATACTTTTACATATATTATGTAGAGTGTATATATTGTAAAGATGGGATTTGGGCAAGGGGGATGGGACAAAAGGAGCCAGAGAAGGCAGTTGCTGACAGTTGCTGACAGTTGAGACCAGAGAGGATTCTGAAATGGACTCAGAAGAAGAGAGGAGAGAGGAGTGGTCTTTAGGCGGAGGACTGGGAAGAGGGAGGAGGAGGATATCCCAGCTTGGATCCAGGCTTGAGAGCTTCCTGAGGATCTTTCTTTTGGAAATTGAAACCTGATCAAAACCCTGATCAAAACCATTTCATTGCATCTCACCCATCAAGACTTCAACCATCGAGACAGCTAAGTTTTTGGGCTCCATTTTGAGAGCAATTCTTAGTCTCCTTCACCCATTACCCAACCTTGCTGAGAGACCCCTTTCAGTCAAAACTTATAATTGTAGAAAAGTATAGAAACAGAAAAATAGAAATAGAAGGAGAAGGGGCAAGGGGAGAAGCTTAAGAGTGGGAACCACTAAGGTTCCCACCTAAGTGACAACAGTAGGAATAGTGAAGAGGGCACCCCAAAATCCCTCTGCCCTTCACCCCTTTCCTCAGTCCCTGATTTGAGAATAATAAAAGCCATTCATCAGTCAGATAGCGTCCCAGAGTACCTGAGAGACAACGAGGGAGAGGGGAACCACAGCTTGGTCTGGCTGCCTCCATTTTGAAACTGGACCACCCACTATGAATTTAACTGATTGAGGGGAGGTTTGTGTTAACCCTGTCCTTATTCAAGGTCGGATTGGGGTACCACCTACCTCCTCTTATAGGGAAGCCTCTCCCCCAGCTCCTGTGGGGTGGTAGGACCATCTAGGTCACCCAGTTTTGGGGTGACACCCCCTTAAAGTCTCCCAGTGTATATTTGGCCCTAGGGGAGAGCTGGAAGAGAGACTCATCACATAGACTTTCTCTATCTCTCTTCTATGAAACATCCATTACTGGCCCTTTTAATTATTACAATATACATACTTTATATATACCACATATAATTATATATACTATACATATGTATATCTAATCTACAGCTACAAACATATATTTCTATAATACATATATGTATCTATTTTGCACACATATCAAGTATATATATTCCAGATATACACACAATATAGACATATAATATATATCACATGTATATACACATATGTGCACATGCCACACGTGTATATGTATTATATAGTTATACACATGTATATAGTATATAGGCATAAATGTGTGCATATATTGCACATATTATATACACATATGAGAGGTTTTCACTTGCCTTGAATTTTCAACAAGAAACTTGAGAAATATCGCTGCTAAACACTTTAGAGGTGGGCACTAATTCCCTTCTATAAGCATGATATCTACAGAGTACTCAAGAAAGGTTTTATTAAAAGAAAAATCAATACATATGACATTTGGAGATATCTATATCTATATCTATATCTATATCTATATCTATATCTATATCTATATCTATATCTATATCTATATCTGTCTATGTCTGTGTTCACGTCCACGTCTATGTCTATGTCCACATCTATATCTATGTCTATGTCTATGTCTGTGTCCACGTCCACGTCCATGTCCACGTCTACGTCTACGTCTATGTCTATGTCTATATCTATATCTATATAGTGATCCCCATGTCCCAAAGATTACACAATTTCATAAGTTTAGCGTGAAGAACCTTCTTATATTTGGGTTTTTCTTGAGCCACTTACACACTGGGGATATGGATCTGATGGAGTCCCAATTGTTATCCCCTGTCATGTCCATCTCTGTGGACTTTGTATGCTTTTTCTCTGTTGGTGTCTTCCCTCATTGTCCCTCACATTGCATCTTACTTTGTCTCCTAATCACTTCTGTATTTCAACCAGAGTTTTTCTGTTCTTTGGAACCTGCATGAAGGTAACCGAAATAAATGAAGTATTAAAACTAGAAACCAAAATGTTGATGTTAAATGCAATTTCTTTTTAAAAATGTTATTCAATTTTTTTAAACCCTTAACTTCCATCTTAGAATCAATACTGTGTATTGGTTCTAAGGCAGAAGAATGGTAAAGGCTAAGCAATGTGGACTGAGTGATTTGCCCAGGGTCACACAGCTAGGAAGTTTCTGAGGCCAGATTTGAATGCAGGACCTCCCGTATTTGGGCCTGACTCTTAATCCACTGAACCAGCCAGCTGTGCCCTAATTTTTTTGTTTTATATGACTTTTATTTACAAATACATTTCTCAACAATTTTTTACCAATAGTGAATTCTTATCTCTACAACACGAATCTTCAACATAGTTACTATGACATTTTAAAAGTATTTGTTGAATATCTCTTCTCTTCTATTGATCTAGTTCTAGTTTTCTATTTCTTAGCCTGTACCAGATAGTTTTGATACTTATTGCTTTATAATACAATTTAAAATCTAGTACTCCTAGACCTCCTTTATATTTTTCATTAATTCCTTTGATATTCTTGATCTTTTGTTTTTCCAAATATATTAAAAAAATCATTATTTGGGAAAACTGGAAAGCATGCTTGAGAAATTAGATATAGATTAAGATCTTACACCATTTATGAAGATATAATCAAATGGACACATGACCTAGACATAAAAGGAGGCATCATAAGCAAATTAAAAGAACAGGGAACATTTTATGTATCAGATTTTTGGACAGGAGAAAAATTTATGAATAAACAAGAGATAGAATGCATTGTGAGACCTAAAATGGTTAACTTTGAATACATTAAATTAAAATTTTGTTCAAATAAAACTAACATTACCAAGATTAGAAGGAAGGCAGTAATTTGGGAAAAAATTTTATAAAGAGTTTCTCAGATAGAGGTCTCATATTTAAAACAAATAGAGAACTTTGTCAAATATATAAGAATGTGAGCCATTCTTCAGTTGATAAATGTTAAAAATATATAGACAGTTTTTTGATGAAGAAGTCAAAGCTTACATAACTATGAGAAAAAATGCTCTAAATAATTTTTGATTAGAGAAATGCAAATCAAAACAACCTGGAGATATCTGAAATTTATCAGATTGGTTGAAATGATAAAAGACCAAATGACAAATGTTGGCGGGAAGAATGAGGACACTAAAATACTGTTGGTGGAATTGTGAACTGATCCAGCTATTTTGAAGTATAGTCTGGAATTATGCCCAAAGAGTTCTAAAATGATATACTTTTTAACCCAACACTACCACTAAGTTTATTTCCTAAGGTGATCATGAAAAAAGGAAAAGAACCTATATGTTCTAAAATATTTATAGCAGCTCTCTCTGTGATTTCAAAGAACTGGAAATTGAAGGCATGCCCATTAACTGGGGAATGGATAAACAAATTGTGGCATATGATTGTGATGGAATACTACTACTTTGTAAGAAATGATGTGCAGGTTAAGTTTGGATCAACATGGAAAGACTTACATGAAATTCTGAAGAGTAAAACAAGTAGAACCAAGAGGACATTACATATAGCCACAGAAATATTATTTGAAGAATGAATTGGATACATCTACTTCTAGAGAAAGAAATATAAATGAAATAAGCAAGACATAGTTTTATATATACATATATCTTTTTGTCAAATGATGCCTTCTTGAATGGGGGGGGGGAGGGAAGGAGGGAATTACTTGGTATTTTAATGTAACAAACCAATAAGTTTAAATAAAAAAAAATAAATACACCTCTCTCCTTTTTCCTCCCCAGAGAGCCATCCTTTGAAACCAAGAATTCTTAAGAAGACAGGAGAATAACTAAACAAAACTCACTAATACATTAATGAAATCTGATAGTATATTCAATATTCTAGTCCCATAGTCTACCACGTCTCCAAAGAAGGGAGACATTTTTTCAAACTTGATCATTATAATTTCAGTGTTCAATTTGTTTTTATTTTTTGTTTTTCCATTTACATTATTTTAGTCATTGTGTTTTTCTGTTTTTGCGAACTTCACTTATGCAAATAATTTTGAAAAATCTGAACATTGACTTAGGTATTGGGGCATTTGGCTGTACTTTATGTACACCCTCTGATTTTACTCATTTTGGATAATGAAGCCATTTGTTTACTTGGTTCCTGTCTTTAGGGAATACTTTATTTTTAAAAATTTCTATTAATAGAATTTATTTTTCTAGGCATCTCAGTTCCTCTTTTCCCTCCCTGCACTGTAGAAGGCATCCTCTGGCAAACACACACACACACACACACACACATATATATATATATATACATATATATACATATATATACATAGATTATATCTTTTGCATTTCCATTTTTCAGTTCATTCTGTGAAGGTGAATAGTCACAAGTTATTCAACTGTTAAATCTATAGCTGCATATAATGTTAGTCTTTATTATCTCATTTGGTTCTTTCTAAGGCAAAAAAATTAATCTACTCATCATTTTTTATGATATAGTAGTATTCCAGCACAATCATATACCAAAATTTGTTTAGCCATTCCCCAGTTGATGAACATTGCCTTGTTTTCCAGTTCTTTGCCACCAAAAGAGAGCTGCTATAAATATTTTGGAACATGTAGGTTCTTTTCCTTTTTCTCTGGGAAACAGCAATGGTTTTGCTGGGTCTAAGGGTATACACAGTTTTATAACTCTCTGTGTGTAATTTCAAATTGCTTTCCAAAATGGTTGTATCAGTTCACAGCTCCATCAACAATGTATTAGTGTCCCCATTTTTCCACATCTCCTCCAACATTTGTCATTTTGCTTAAAAAAAATTTAACTAATCTGAAGGGTATGAGACAATATCTCAGAATTGTTTTGGTTTGCATTTTTCTAATTAATAATGATTTAGAGAACATTTTTCATATACTTATTTATGGCTTTGATTTCTTTATCCAAAAACTGCCTGTTCATATTTTTGCCCATTTATCAATTGGGGGAATGGCTCTTTTCTTATAAATTTGACAAAGTTCTTTACATATTTTAGATATGATATCTAAGAGACGCTGTGAATATACCTCCCCCAATTTTCTGCTTTCTTTATAATTTCAGCAACACCTGTTCTATTTGCACATAATCCTTTTACTTTAATATGCTCAAAAATATACATTTTACATTTCATAATGCTCTCCATCTCTTATTTCCTCATGGCACACTTTAAGAAAAGTTTTAAATGAGAATTCTTAAATTTTTAAAAAAATTGAAACAACCATTTTAAATAATAGGATTTATGTAGTATGATCAATTGTAATTGAAAGACCTGACATTACTTAATCCTACATAGATATGAATACATATGAACTTATAAGGGTATTATTCTCTTTAAAAAATTTTTGAAAACATTTTAACTTTATATTTATTTTTTAACTTTGATTTCCAAATTCTCTCCTTCCTTCCAGCTCTTCTTCAACTCACTGAGAAAGCAAGTAACATAAAACTAAGGATGTTCTAAGGTAGTTGTTTTGGAAATTTATAGACCCTCTTCTCCCCAAGTTTACGGTGTGTGTGTGTGTGTGTAGATATAGATATGTAGATACACATACATATGTGTGTATAGTCATATCTCTTTATATCTCTATAAAAGCCTTTTATTTTTATAGATTTAGAGTTGGAAAGGACTTTACATGCCATTTCTCTAACCTCCTTATTTTATTGCTGAGGAAACAGAAGCCTAGAGGGGTTAAGTGATTTGCTAGTGTCACACAGGTCAGAAGTCAGTCACCTGTGTCATTAAGGCAGGATTTGAACTCCAAGCTAATGCTCTTTCCATTGTACTACACTGCTATAAACTGCCTGTCTAGACCAGAAGAATGAAGAATGAGACAATTCAGAGATATTGCTGATAAGTGAAAAAACAACAACACTCAACTGGGTGTCAGGAGATCTGGGTCCTTATTCTAGTTCCGCCACAGTCTGACTATTGGTGTTACCTTTAATTCTTTGTGCCTGAGTTTCCTCAGTTGTAAAACGAAGATTGACCCAGACAATCTTAAAGCTTCTCTTCTTGTCTGATTCTTTCTTCCTTTTCTTTTTTGGAAGTGAATTCATTAAAAAATGTCAGTCCAATCGACTAGCTGGTTTTAAGTAGACCAGAAGCCTGGTTAGTTGACCCAATATTTCAGTTTTTGGTGGCCAAGTTGGGATCTTTAAATGCAACCTAGTCATCATCTAATGAAGGCAGAGATTAAAAATGGAAGCTCAAATTAATTCAGTTTTCAGAAATCCATGAGGCAACAAATGTTTCAGTAGAGGATAGGGTTGGGGCTGGAGGAAGGTATTTCTTTGTGTTTACAAAGGAATTCCAATCTTATTTAAGGTACTATTACAAAAAGGCTGTTTGACAGTTTTAACAGCTGCTTGAGACAAATCATTCTTATGCCCTTTTATTTAGGGACTGCCAAACTAAGGAAAGTATATTTTGAGATTCCTTAGAAAGAGCTGTTTAGTCAATGGGTTGGGAAAAGCCACACTCTTAGCTCTCTCAGACTTCATAGAGATGAGAAAGACATTGGTCCATGGCAATGTCACAAAATTTGGACAAAGCATTTGACATAGAAAAAGAGACTGTTTAAACCCGAGATAAAATATGAAAATCTCTGTTCACTTATTGTCACTGGAAATATTTGCTGATCAAACCTAAAATGAAACACAAAAATCTCTGTTCCCTTATTGTCATTGGAAATATTTTCTGGTAGCGAGATCCCCATCCCCCTTTATTTCTTAGAATTGTGTAAAATGAATTTATAACATGTAATTCCATTGATAAAAGATTGAACTAATAAATACTTCTTTAAAAAGGCCAACCACTTTTTAGAAACTAAGGAAAGTTACCAGCCTTATCTTAGTTCATTAGAAACCAATACAATTGAGCAATGAAGCTGCAACTTAAGAGTCTTAGTAAGTAGCCTGAGATGTTGAGAAGTTAATGACATGTCTACGGTCATTCAGCTTCTTTGCAGAATCAAGACTTGAACTCAGGTCTCTTTGTCTCTAAAGTTGGTGTTGGACTATGCTCTTTCTCAAAAACACAGAAGCAGCCATATTGTTATAGCTCTAGTAATGGGTTAATAACTTACATATTTAATAATAGTAAAACATAATTTATTACTATTATTCTCCTCAGTGCCTTCACCTCTGCCATTGTTAGTTTTGATTTAACTTCCACATTTGGGACAGCTGTAGGTTCCATTGAACCAACCAGCTGAACTATATTACAAAATGGTCTTGACGTTCCAGCTTCCCCAGATGGTCCTGGTTGGACACAAAGGGTAGCAGGGTAAGTGTGATTTATCTCTCCATCTTCTCACTATCTCAGGCACCGCAGGTTCCATTTTATTAAAAGTACCAGACAATTCCTGGTGATGTATGTTCCTTACTCCAGCTGGCATTTCTACTGCTCGCCCAGTGTGAGACTGGTACTTCATGATAAGGATATAAAAGATATTATTTGAGTCAGATCCACCAAGGCCAGTACTTTGTCTTTAATGGCTAAGCTACGGGATGGTATAGCCAAGTAGGATGATTGTCTTCCATGACAAATTTTCCTAGAGCACTTTGAGTGTTTTCTTTGCTCTCACCCTATACCCTCCGGTGTGTACCCTACCGTATGTATATTGTTATTTGTTTACCTCTTCTAGGCTTAGCACTGCTCTGCCCATCATTTAAGAGAATGCGAATTCCTTGAGGGCTGGAAATAATGCTTTCTCCCTAACCCATCATTGAATGCTTGGTGCCTAGCATAGTTCCTTCATAAATACAGATATTTTTTTAAACTCTTACTTTCTGTCTTAGTGACAATTCTAAGACAGAAGAGCAAAGGCTAGACAAATGGGGTTAAGTAATTTGCCCACCATCACACAACTAGGGAGTGTCTGAGGTTTTGAACCCAGATCCTCTCAATTTCAGGCCTGCTGATCTATTGCATCTAGCTGTTCCTCCTTCATAAATATTTGATGAATGAAATTCATGTCAATATTAGTGAATCTCAACCAATCCTAACTACCACATGAACATGATTTGACCAACAATTAATAGTTTAAATCCTTGAACATATTTGTATTTTGTACTATTTCTGAACCACAACAGAAAATTTTTAAGTGCTTACTATGGGTCAAGACCTCTGCTTAGTGCTGGGGCTTATATTCTAATAAGGGAAGATAACATATTGAGAGTGATGGCCAGGATTAGGGTGATTGGTTAGGGAAGCCGGTGAGATGGTGAGTTGAGTCACAGAGCAATGAAAGAACCATGCTCTTTCCAGGAATGAAACCATTCATATGATTCTTTTTCTTTTTTTTTTTAATTTAAATTTTTATTTTTTAGAAAATTTTTCCATGGTTACATGATTCATGTTCTTACTCTCCCCTCTACTCCCTCCCCATAGCCAACATGCATTTCCACTGGTTTTAATATTTGTCATCGAGATATGATTATTTTTCTAAGAGTTGGAGTTGGAGGTAGGGCTGGAGAGAGAGGGGAGGCACCACTGGCATTGCAGCATGAGTGTTGTAAGCACTAGCCATCATCCTGGGTCTGGGTCAGGCCTTTGAGAGTAACTAACAAGTCCCAAACGATTGCAGCCAGATGTGAAGGGTTGTGTTTCCTTGGGTTTTTCCTGAAATTGTCTCCTTTAGTCTTCACTGTAATTCAGATGCACCTGGATTTAATGAACAATAAACAAATCCAAATATCTCTTTTATGTGGAGGCAGGAGAGGATCAATGCCACATTAATTACATTGACTTATTATCTTTGGCATCAACGGCTCTTTCGTGAGTAACCGCTGAAGTTCAGAAATCATACAAACAGAATCTAGGTGTGTCCTTTAACATAGGGATGAGGCACATTGCTAAAGGATTGTCTATAAAGGCATATTTGCATGTGCGATAATCCTATTTCCCCATTGATTTGCATTATAAAATTGGAGCTGTATCCTTAAAGGAAAAAACCATGCAGATCCAGCTTTGACATATTATTTAAGGGATGTGTCTCAACAGTTCTCTGTTCTGGTTGAGTTCCTTTTTTAAAAAAAGACCCATCAGTGTGGCATGTATTTATACCACAGTGGAATGAGGAAGAGTTTTTAGGGAAAGTTGTGGAAGGGGAGAATGTTCATTCTGCATAGATAGGAACAAGAAAATTGGATCCCAGTCAGGAATGGTAGTTAAGAAAGTATATGTGGCACAAAGACAATTGGGGGTTTTTTTCCATTTAAATTGTTTTATTGATAAATTATGTTGTTTTTTTTTTTACCTTAAATTTTGCTCCCATAGAGCCGGAGTATGCATGCCTGGTTCCATGGGAGGTACTTGAGTCTAGCAGATTGGGAGGTTCTCCAATTATCCTTGTTATATATAACTATTTGTTTGAGAGGATTCTGGGAGAGGTTCTAGCTTTCACTGCTACTAAGCCACCATCTTGGCTCTGTCCCTATATATATATATATATGTATATATATATGTATATATATATATATTTGTATATGGGTCCTATATCACCACTAGATTGTAAGTTCCATAAAGGTAGGGCTCCCATCTCATCTAAACTTTGCTCCCCCTCTGTCACCTAGCAGGATGCTTTGCCTTCTTATCCCTATATTAAGCAACCTTTGTCTTGCTTTTCTTTAAGGTCCCTCTCACTCCTCTAGACCTTCCTCAACTGTATATTGTCATTATCTAATATTTATGTAAATTTGGCAGTTAGCAAATTTGAAATTGGGCAATTCAAAGTAACATTATAGGTAACACTCTATGGTTAAGAGACTTGTTCAAAGTCACACAATTAGTTAGTGGCAGGGCCGGAACCCTAATCTGGGTCTCCTGAGTCCAATTACACTGTCTACTTCTGTTTCTTCCATATTTTACAACTCATAGGGCTTTTGGGAGATCTTCAAGGTTATGTGAGTGGAAGTGGTCTGTAGAGTGTAAAGCATTATGGAAAGGTAGTATATTATTGTTGTTATTATTAATTATATTATGATGACTATCATTTTTTCAGGCATCTGTTGTAGGCTCTTCATGGCTTGTCTTTAGACTTCTTGCCCTTCCTGGGGTGATATTTTACTATAAAACTCCTTGAATTCTTTTCAGTCAAAATATAGTAGCTATAGAATTGTGTAAATAATTATTTACCTTTTTTATAGTACTTTGTGGTGTCATTATCCAGCATTATCTCACTAACATCTCATTAGAAACCAATATTAAGGACAGCTTAGGTGATTCAGTTGATTGAGAGCCAGGTATGGACCTCCTGAATTCAAATATGACCTCTGACACTTCCTAGCTATGTAACTCTTAACCCCCATTGCCTAAGTCTTAGCCAGTCTTTGGCCTTGGAACCAATTCACAGTACTGATTCTAATCCAGAATGCAAAGGTTTAAACAAAAAGGAAAAAAAAAGAAACCTATGTGGTAGTATTATTATTCCTTTTATTATAAGAAAATAAAGCCTAGGGGAATTAGCTGATTTGCCCCAAATCACAAAATAAGCAAATGGTAGAGATGAGACTGAGATCCAGGTCTTTTGAATCCAGGTCCAGATTTCTTCTGTGTTATAAAATACAATTTGTAACATAATCAGTCAGAACTGTCCACTTGGTCCCTGAAGTCACTTACAAAGATTGGAATGATGCTGATTGATTTGTAAAAAGACATTTTTTATAGTGTGATCCGTGTTTCAACTTCCAAGGCACCATGTTCCCTGTTTACACAATATACCAGGCATTGGCAACCTAGCACCATTTGTTAAAGATATCAGAGACTTGAAGGAAGTCACACATGCTATCACATGCCTTCTAGGCACAGGGAAGAGCCAGTGAAAATGCCTGAAATCAGGGGATGGAGTGGAGTGTCCAGTTCAAGGAATAGCGAGGAGTTCAGTGTCCCTATATTGAAAAATATAGCGTGGTGAGTAAATTTTAAGAAGACTGAAAGGTGGGTAGGTCATTAGGGCTTTGAACAGAAGATATTCTATTTGAGTCTGGTGCTGATAAGGAGCTGCTGGAGTTTCTTGAATAGGGTGAAGCCTATATTTTATTTTATTATTTTTTAAATTTGGATTTTTTATTTTTAATAACAAATTTCCACAGAAGTCTTCTGAAGTTATATGATCCATATCATCTCCCTCCCTTCTCCTCTCTCCACTCCTGGAGCTGACAAGCAATTCAATCTGGGTTATACACGCATTACCACGCAAAACATTTTCGTATTATTCATTTTTTAAAAGTAAATAATCCTATAAAACTCAAACCCCAAAACATATACCCAAATAAACAAGTGATAAATCATATGTTTTCATCAGCATTTCTTCTCCAACAGTTCTTTCTCTGGAGGTGGACATTTTTTTTCCCCATCAATTCCTCAGAATTGTCCTGGATGATTGCATTGTTATTAGTAGCAAAGTCTATCACATTTGACTGTTCTACAATATTACAATTACTGTGTACAATGTTCTCCTGGTTCAGCTTATCTGCATCGGTTCACATAGATTCTTCCAGTTTTTTCTGAAATCATCCTATTCATCGTTTCTTATGGCATAATAGTATTCCATCACCATCATAGAACACAATTTGTTCAGCCATTCCCCAATTGAGGGACATCTCTTTAGTTTCCAATTCTTTTTGAGGCCTGTATTTTAGGAAGATCTGCTTGACAGCTTATTGGAAGATGGACTGGAGTGGGGAAAGATTTGTGATAGCATTTCCTTTATAAGCCAAGTACCTATTATGACATTCTTTTTTTTTTTTTGTATGACAAAATTTATTGGTTCCTAGAAAGCAAGGCATGAATAAGATGGGAAGTTCCAGATGGAAGCTGGACTGTGGCAAGACAAATAATCCTAATGAAAGGGTGGAATCTTATGCTATACCCTTCATATTGATGGAGAGGGGAGGTAGGCTCTGTTTTTTCAGTAGATTATTCCCTTTGTACGTCCCCTGGACTTCTTGATCTCAAAGTTCTTCAGGATGATGTTGTATAACACAGTATAAGTATTTCAGATCTCCATGTCTCTCTGTATTGTGCTTCATCCAGTTCATGAACCAGCTGTCAGGAGTCACCCACATGTGGCTGCTTTGCTGCTTTAGCCACTGCATCACCCCTTTCTGAGAAATACTTTGAGATCTGGATGTGGAAGACATCCAGCTTAGTTCAGAGCTTAGCTCAAATATCTTCTCCTGAACAGCTACCCCAAAGTTGATTCCATCCTCAATTAGGGGAGCCTGAAGCTGCAGCCACATGGAGACCAGGCTGAGCTGTTTCTTGACATCTTTGATTTCAGGCTTCCACCACCCCAGAAAGGCTACGATCTGCTCATTGCAGCTTACAGGCCCACAAGGAGAACCTTTATCTTCATCTTCCTCTTTTTTCTTTTCATCCTTGTCCTTCTCTTCTTGCTTTGGTTGCTCTTCCTTCTCTTTTCCTTTAGCTGGATCAGGGACCAGGATATCCAGGGGGGTCTTTAAGAGACTGAAATCAGCCTCATTCAGAGATGGGTCCTTCAAGAAGTCATCTAGCTCTGAAATCTTCTTGGGGAAAAAGCTTTCGAGCAGGCTCTCTGCCTGAGAACATACCTCTTTTTGGAACAAATATACCTTGACTTGGGCTTTGGGTTTGACCCTGAGGGTGGCCATGGCAAGGGGTGCTAAGGGGACAGATGGCTAGAGCATCAAGGCAGGAGCAAGGGATAAGGGGGCCCTATCATAACATTCTGGGTCATGGATTCTAGAGATTCTTCACAATGAATAAAAGGCTCTCTGGGTCCCAAAGTATAGTGGGAACATGTTCTGGAGAGGCCTCTTATTGACTATTTTATGACAGAGTCCCTCCTCCTTTGCCATTTTCAATCTAATTAGGCTATACAGGCATATCTTGGAGATACTTCTGGTTTGTTTTTCGACCATTGCAATAAAGTGAGCCACACAAATTTTTTGGTTTCCCAGAGTATATAAAAGTTATGTTTACTTTATCCTGTAGTCTATTAAGTGTTCAATAGTGCTATATCTAAAAAAATGTACATGCCATAATTTAAAATACTTTATTGATAAAAATGCTCTCTCATCTGAACCTTCAGTGACTTATAATCTTTATTTTGCGGGTGGAGGATCTTGCCTTGATGTTGATGGCTGACTGATAGGGTGGTGATTGCTGAAGGATGAGGTGGTTGTGGCAGTTTCTTAAAATAAGACAACAATGAAGTCTGCCACATATTAAAAAGATCTTTACCTTCTATTTTGGAATCAATTTTGTGTATTGGTTCCAAGGCAGAAGAGTAGTGACATTAGGGGTTAAGTGACTTGCCCAGGGTCACACAGCTAGGAAGTATCTAAGGTGAGATTTGAACCCAGGACCTCCTGTATCCAAGCCTGGTTTTCAGACCACTTACCTGCTCCCTGTCTCTTAATATCTTGCATAGTATTCTGCTCATCATATATGCTCAATATATATGTATTAAAGAATTAATTAAACTCATTTCTTCTTCCTTCTTTTCTTGCAAGGTAATCTTATAGCATAGAGAGGAGTCAGAAAACATGGATTTGGTTCCTTACTCTGCCATTTTACTAGTTGTGTGACTTTGGGTAAGCCATTCAACCTTTTTGAGTATCAGTTTCCCTATTTGTAAAATAAGGATCATATTACTTGCACTGTTTATCTCAAAGGAGGGCTGGAAGGAAAGTGCCAGAACAGCCTCCTCCTTTTCCTCTTCCATTTCCATCACTATGTCTCTTATTTGTCCCATTAGCCTTTCCTTAGCCTCATTTGTAGAGTGGAATATCTACCAGGTAGGAAGAGTGTAACAAAGTCAGAACAGACTTACTGGGTAACTGACCAATTCCGGTTCGGGAAGCCCACTTTGCCACTGGCAGCTGGATGCCACACCACTTTGTATCATACATCCTAATACCAATGTACATGTAATCAAGTTGTAATAATTCACATTTATGTAGCATACTTAGGTTTACACAACGCTTCCTTTATGACAACCCTTTGAAGTAGATTATTACAAAGAAACGCATTTAAAACATTTTTGGTCCGGAGCTGTGATTTTCATTGGTCTGCCTGTTGGCAACACTTCCAAATGCTGCCAGAACCAGAATAAAATATAATTGGGAAATATTGAACAAAATAAATAAAAATGTGATAAAGTATAGATAACAATTACGTTTTAAAACCAATTCAATAGTGGCCCACAGAGATCCTTATATAAAGATTAGTGACTCTTGTTTCTATTTGAGTTTAACACCGTTTGTGTAAGGCACTTCCAGGGAGAGGATTCTTTTTACTGGTATAGATGGCAACCATTTTGCAACTTAAATTCTTAGTTATCTGGGGCACTAGAGGTAAAATGACTTGCCTAGGGCCACACAGTAAGTGTTGGAGCCAGGACTCATACCCAGTTTGTTTGGCTTCAAGGCTGAGCCCTCTTTAAAGGTTTTAGAGGGATCAAAGGAGAATGAGGTTCTGGCTTAAGTTGAGGGGAAGTGTTTATTTCTCTTCTCATCAGTCCAATTTCCCTCCTACCTCTTCTGCTCCAGTTCTAACGCCAACCTTATCATGAAGAGTCTAGACTGAGTCTGAGGCCAACTAGGGCAGCAGAAGCTTGGATTCTTGCCTTGGATCATCAGGTTTCTGATCACTTCACTTCAGAATGGCATTCCTGCCAATGGCAGCCACACTCCCAATCTGAAGCCTCTATCAACAGCCCAACCCAATGGATTTCGGTCAATAAACATTTATGAAGCGCCTACTTTGTTCTGGGAAGTATGCTAAGCCTATTTTTCTAGAAGAATTCTTCCTGTCTCCATGGACTACCTACATACTGTGTGCTAAAGTTTAAGATCTGATTCGATCACATTGGCCATTCATCTTTCTGGCTTCAGAAGGACAAGCTCCTTCAACATTCTTGCTGCTATCCCTCCTCCATCCCTGTTACTACTCCTCATTTCTCTGTCCTTTGGTCATTAACTCAACAAAGATAGGGATGTTTAGCAAATGAGTGTGGCTATTGCACTATAGACATTTTCCGTCTCTAGTTTAGGAAAAAGTGAAAAGATCTAACTTAGGATCATAGGATTTCGATAGGGCTCTAGATATAATTTAGCATCAATCTGAGAAAACCAAGGCTTAGGAGCTGTGGCTTGCCCAGAGTCACAAAGCTCATAAAATTAAGTGTCAAAATTTGAACTCGGGTTTTTTTTTATGCCATATCCAGCACCATTTCTACCATACCACTTGGGGAAGATTGGAGTAGCACAAGCCAAGTACAGGCAGGCATGGGAGAAATGGGATTTTCTTGCCAGATACACTCTAGTATATCTAGTAACAAGTATACAAATCAGTAACAAGTAACTCTTGTACATTTAGTAACAAGATCTTGAAAACCTTTCCCAAAGAATTTCATTTTTCTTGCAGGACAGAATCTCTTATTTTGTGCAAGCGATACTAATTTTTCCTGAGACCATTCTTGAGTCTTGGTTGGTTCAGTGTTGACATCATTTCTTGGCTGACTACAAAGTAGCTCTTGGATACTTGCCTGATGGCTCATGATGGGCAACTTTGGCAAGGCGACTCAGCTGAAATTACTTGAAGGGTCTTCAGTGCCCATCCTTGTTGAATATCCTTCTCTTGTTATGGCTAAGTAAATTTCCTTTTGTTCATGGCGAATGACCCTTGGGTGGTTCATTTTGTCCTGATACCAAACTAAACTGCCAGCCTACTGGCCCAGCACAGAATACTTTGCATGAATTTGACCAATTGATTCAAAGATAGTGAGGGAAAACCAGTTTGTCTGTGGAAAACCAGCAACTAGTCTATACAGCTTAGCATATAATGTCATGGGCTCTCTGGGTATTCAGTTAATTCTGATAATGCTGATGAAGAAATTGATAATTTCTCTTCCATTTCTATTTTTTGCTTTTATCATTGTCCAACTCTGATCTTTATTCCCAAATTGGCTCATGATCATTATCAGATTTATCATACACTCATCTGGCCCTGTAATTCACATTTCTCTCATGTTAATTTTTCCAGTCCCCTCTGAGGTAAGGACAAAATTTTGCTTTCTCACACAATTTTTTTTGTCAGCCTTTCTTCTTCCTCAAGGGCTTATGCAACTCAGCAGGATTCACATTCTTTATTATGGTATAATATTCTATAATGTCAAAAACTCTGGGGACACAGGCACATAACCTGGTCAGCAAGATCATGACAGAATTCCCATTTGGCAAGTTGGAAGCTGACGTGGAAAACTGAAGTGACTCCCTCAAGGTCACACAGTGAGGGAATGGAGAGTTGGCAGCTAAGCCTTGGAACTCTGCCCTTACTATCACCAGAGTGGGGCTGCTGCCAGAAGACAATTGGGCATTTCTATAGTGGCCAGGAAGCTAACCTGCATATTTTTGCACTTCTAGAGGTCAGGAGATAGAGCAACAGCTGCCCACCACACCCTGGAAACTCATCCTTGTAGCCTGTTATCATGGGAATTTACCCAGTCTGTTTCATGGAGGTTGTCCAATCTGCCACTTGGAGAAAGTCTCTGTTTTCTGACAGGTGTGATCTTGGAATGCTTTCAGTAACATGGCAGAAGCAGAGAGGAGCTAGCTGAGATGATATTAGTGGGAAGCTATGTGTGCCAGTGGTAGTTAACTAGCGTCTCCAAATATAGAATCACAGACTTTATGAGCTGGAAAGGATCTTAGAGGTCAACTAGTCCATTTAGTCCAACTAGTTCAACTCCTTCATTTTACAGATGAGGAAACTGAGCTCCAAGAGATAAAGTGAATTGCCTAGGCCCTAGGGTCATCGCTAATATGAATTCCACTTGGCAAATGAATGTTAGGGCTGGAAAGAACTTTAGAGGTCATATGACCCAAGCATCTGAGTTAATTGATGAGGAAACTGATGGCTGGAGGGATTAAATGATTTCCCCAAAGCCAAACAGTGAGTTAAGTACACAAAGATGGCAAACTGGGGCTCAGGAGAGGACTGTAGCTCACAGACTTACAGTAATTTAGGGCTAGAGACGCATTCCATCTGAACCATGGAAGGAGAGGAGAACACCAGCGCCAGAACTACCTGTTTCTGTTCCTTCTCTAATGAGGGAAGGGAGTGAAGGAGAAGAGGAGAGAGACAGAGACAGAGGGAGATGGAGACAGAGAGAGGCAGATAAAGAGAGACAAAGAGGCAAAGAAAGAGACATAGACAGAGAGATTGAGGCAGAGACAGACAGAGATAGTGAGACAGACAGATAGAGAGGCAGAGGGAAAGGTGGAAAGACAGAGCTAGATGGAGCTAGAGACAAAGAGAGATAGAAACAAAGATAGGCAGAGACAGACAGACAGAGATACACAGAGAGGCAGAAAGAAAGGCAAACAGACAAGAGAAAAGCTCAAGTCTGGGGCAGGACATTAGAATCAGAGTAGAATTAGAGAAAGAACCAGGTCAGCTATCTGTGTGATCTTTGGCAAGTCACTTAACCTTGTGGGCCTCGGTTTTCTTATCTTAGAAATGAGGGGTTTGCATTCAAGTTCTTTGATTCTTAGGAAATAAGCAGGGAAGGATCTGGGTTAGAAAGGAGATTAAAGAGAGAGATTTGGGATCAGGGAAATCTCCAGGGATAATGATGGATTTGGCATCTACTCTGTATATGTATAGATGGTGGAACTGTTTATAGTTTCCCTCACTTCATAGTTAAGTGTTGTTGTTTTTTCTTTTTTAAACTATGGAGAGCTGACCTGAGGATGATGCTATGAATGACTGTATTTTTAAAGGAATTCATTTTATGGGTGCCTTCTATCTATTTCACAGCCATTTTGACCCCCCCCCTTCCCGAACTTTCTCTTATAATGAAGAAAAGACAATTAAGCGAAAACACGCAGAAGCTTCCTGTCAAGGTTGGAGGGGTATGGAGGAGATACCAGGCCAAGGCTCTGGCACTGAAAGAGCACCTTCACACTCTTCTTTGGGAACCCTAGACGTGGCCGGTGCTGAAAGCAGGGAGTGCTGCAGTAAGCACAAAAACAAAAGAGAATGGACAAGTTCTCTAAGGCTGTTATAAAGATGTAAGAAAATTTAAGACTAGTCAGTTTTCTTGTAAACCCTTACCCTCTGTCTTGGAATCAAGACTGTGTATTGGTTCCAAGGCACAAGAGTGGTAAGGTCTAGGCAATGGTGGTCAGGTGACTTGCCCAGGGTCACATAGCTGGGAAGTGTCTGAGGCCAGATTTGAACCCAGTACCTCCCTTCTCTGGGCCTAGTTCTCAATCCACTGAACCATCTAGCTACCCCCAAGACTAGTTAGTTTTGTAGACATACTGTAGAGGTCACTGAGCACCCTTTCCCCCATGCTTTTGTTCTAAGACAGAGAGCCCTGTAGGCAGAAACATTGCCCATGGTGAATGAAATAATCCTTGCCATTTGTATTCTTTATCTTGTAGTCACCCTCCAAAGTCAGTTTTCATTTAGTTTAAATATATAGGAAAAGGAGATTCTGGCCTGGGCATCGTACCCCCAAAACTATAGAAATGTTTCAGGCAAATTGTAAGCAGGGAAATTCCTTTGCTCCCTTCTAGCCTTGTGACTCCTAACTCAAAACATCTGATAACTCCTATAAGACCCTGAGAATTATCCTCCTTGGATCATCCTTTAGATTTGAGATGGACAGACAGATACACCTTCTTGATATCATCAGGTTGTATCTCAGACATCCATTTGTCCTCTAAACTCGGAGGGTCACCCCCTATGTCTTCAGGCAAACCTCCCCCCACCGGCCATGCTTCAGTGCACACCACTCTAGAGTCACGTCTTCACTGTTGTAAAGAGTATAAAGACCCCAGAATTGATGCCATCAGGGAACAGCTTTCTATCCATGCTGTTCTCCCTAGGAGGCGGTCTTCCATTTCTGTCCTCTTGGTTAGATTCAACATTACCTTCTAAATGAATAAATTTCTCTTTTTATTTTTAAGCTAAGTTTTGGAGTCTTTGCATCCTTGCAAAAGGTACCCTTCCCGAGCCCCGAGAGTTCACTCCAAGCCCCCCCCCCCAACAACTCCATTGAAAAATAGGGTCAAAAGTGTGTGTGTTAAGAAATAACCTTGTAAATGTTTATATTACTCAACACGAAAGCATCTGTAATGAAGGCTATTTCCCTTCCAAGATCTAAGTAAAGAGAAAATAGTTAAGGCAGCTAAGTGGCTCAGTGGATTGAGAGCCAGGCCTGGAGAGGATCCTGGGGTGCAAATCTGACCTCAGATACTTACTTCATAGCTGTGGGATCCCTGGCAAGTAAGTCAGGTAACCCCAGTTGCCTAGCCCTTACAGCTCTTCTGTCCCGGGACCCATACTTAGTATCTATTGTAAGACAGAAGGTAAGGATTGAAAAAGAGAGAAAGAAAACAGTTCAATGGGATTTGCTCAGTGATAAATCACAGGCTAACTATTTCCCTTCCTCTCATGTAATTTGCACGGCAAATGCACATACTTAATATAATACGGCAGGTGAAGACCTCTGGGTTTGTGGGGTGATCCTGGGAGTCGGACAGGGGCTAGGGATAGCTAAGAGATAACATGTATTACACTGCCGCCTGGATCTATGGGAGGTAATAGATACTGAAAAAGATGTTTTGGGGTGGAGACAAAGCCCCACGAACATCCAAAGGTGTACGGAGGATATGGCACCAGGTTATTTTATTTATTTATTTTTTGCTGATCTGGATCTGTGAAAGGCAGCCACAATCATTCTTTTGTTAGAACTGGGTGGTTTATTAATTGCAAAGCCTAAGCAGGTTTTGTGTGCCATTAGCTTCTAAGGCTGCTAGATTAGGGAAAAGAGGAAGCTATATGTCTCAAAGAGGACAAAGGGACAGTTCAAAACTTATGAAAAGTCATTGTTTTTCAGGGATACTTTTAGGGTAGGGAGAGGTTACCTTCGACTTAATAGGTGGGACAACAATGGGAGCTTGGGTTAGTTCTCAGCTTTGTCTCTGGGCACTTGGAGGCACAATCGTAAAGTAAGTGAAATTTATTTTGGCCATTTCTCTATGCCTTTTTCTTTATTCTGTCTCCCTTACTCTAACGAGTCTGCTGCTCAAGGGAGCCTTTTGGCTTCTTCCTTCCTTCCAAAGTTAGGTATAAAGTAGAAAACTTCAGAGAAAGTAGGGAATATAGTTTTAGAACTTTCCCATTGCCATCTGTATCATGGAAAGGCCCTACTTCTCTGTCTTCAAGTGCAAGAGGCCAGAGCTTGAATTCCACATGAGATTTTTCAGGAGTGACCGTTAATTCTAGTAGAAGCTGGTGGACACAAGATCCCAGCAGTGGGGAACGAGAGACTTTGTAGCTCTGGGTGGAGCTGTAGAATTAACACTGAGAGAACCACTGCTGGGTCCTTCTTTACTAAGAGATCCTTCTTCTCATTAGGCACATGAACCTTGCTAGGTATTATCCTAGGGAGCTGGGCTTCATTTTCTCCTACTCTTTAATTGTTCCTCACTCTGGTAGGGCCAGAGACAAATTACTTATAGCTTAGTTTTTTTGGCTCATGTCTGGTATTTTTGGAAGGGTAATAGAAAAGGTATGGAGCAAGTATTTTATTTCTAAAACACAAAAGAAATGCTAAACACAAGAGCGTTATATCAAATATTGACAGAGAGACATAAAATGAACTTCGGTTGTTTAACTTACAACTATTATAGTGTGCTGGGAGACCTAAACCTCATTAGACCTAAAGCACTTTTCATGACAGCTTATTAGGCATTTTACATTTCATTTTGGCTCTGCATTGTCTCCCTTAAAGTCCAAGTCTTCTAGCAAGTCAGGCTTGGGTAGCTCTTCTTGTTTTTATTTTTTTGTTCTCTTCTTGTTGATAGTCATCTTTTCTGGTGAAGGAATTTCTCTCGTTACCATTTAGCTTCATTTTGAATTCAGGACTCAGGACTTCTGGCACTCAAGGCTGACTTTAAGCCTTGATATAGCCACTTCATGGCTGATGCTCAGTAAGTCCAGGTTCCACTTTTCCTACTTATCCTTATCCTAGTTGCTCCAATAGCCCAGTCAACATTATGGCAGGATGGGGAAGGGCTAGTCCATACCCACCCTTCACTGGAAGTCTCCGAGTTATATGCTATCTCTTGGAGGACTGAAGGAAATGAGAGCATGTCAGAAGCTGTCTTACCTTTTAACTAATGCACCTATCCTTCCCCTTCTCCTTTGACTGCCCCCACTGCTGTCATGTGGAAGATGAAAACCAAGGGACCACTCAGGGCTCTCTGTGTCTTACCAAAGTAACAAATCTTTTCAGCACTGGATCACCATCTGGCCAGAAGCAGCTGGGAAACTCGCCATCCCCCCAAAACCAAGTGTAAAGTTGTCATGGCTTTGGGAATTTTGGGAGGAGCTTTGGACACATGCCCTCTTGGAGCTAGCTCTTCCACAGACCAATTCAACTTCCCTTAACATTGATGACACCTGAAAGGGAGTTCCAAGATTTCCCACATTGGGATTTGGACCCTGGGTTTGAATTGATAGTGGAACGGTACTGAAAAGATGGTTCCTTGCAGGTATTGGATATCTAGTCCTCTAAAAAGAATTATGGAGTGCTGTAAGTAAACTTCTTTTACAAAGAAAAATTCATATCTTTTAAAAAAAATTTTTTATAAACCCTTACCTTCTGTCTTGGAATCAATACTGTGTATTGGCTCCAAGGCAGAAGAGTGGAAAGGGTAGGCAATGAGGGTCAAGTGACTTGCCCAGGGTCACACAGCTGGGAAGTGTCTGAGGCCGGATTTGATCCTAGGACCTCCCGTCTCTAGTCCTGGCTCTCAATCCACTGAGATACCTAGATGCCTCTTTCTTTTTTTAACCTTACCAAAATTTCCCCTAGTATTCCTCTCCTTCACCCTCTCAGAGAGCTACTCCATATAACAAGTAATATCTTAAAGGCTAAAAAGAGGAAAAAAATCAGCAAAACTGATGAATACATCACTAAAATCTGAAAATATGTGCTATGTGTCACACTTGTGGACTTCCTTCTGTTTCTGAGAGGGGAGGCGGGATGTTTTCTCATATATTTCTTTTGAATCAGGCTTTTTCTTTATAATTTTGCAACTTAATTTTGATGTGGGCTTTTTGGGGGGGTTGTTCTTTCCATTTACATTATTGTAGTCAGTGTGTGTGTATGTGTGTGTACGCGTGTGTGTGCGTAGGCTCTTCTGATTTTTCTGTGCATCAATTCATGGAGAACTTTCCATGCTTCTCTGTATTCATCACATTCATAATTTCTTACAGCACTGTAATGCCCCATTACATTCAACGCACCTCAATTTGTTTAGTCATTTTGTAATCGGGGGCCCTTTATTGTTTTTAGTTCTTTGCTCTCACAAAATAATGCTGCTAAAAATATTTTAGTGGCTTTCTTTTCAATGGCCTCGTTGGAGAATAAGCCTAGTAGTAGAATCTCCAAGGGCATGGACATTTTAGTCACTTTATTGTAAATAACCTTTTTTTTTTTTTTGCACGATATT
Organism: Gracilinanus agilis; assembly: GCF_016433145.1. Taxonomy (NCBI): domain Eukaryota; kingdom Metazoa; phylum Chordata; class Mammalia; order Didelphimorphia; family Didelphidae; genus Gracilinanus; species Gracilinanus agilis. The sequence goes on along the minus strand of NC_058133.1, from coordinate 437,943,043 downwards.
CAAACTCCTGAATCAGGCTTAGCTAAGGTGCTGAGGATCAGTCTGGTTATTTGTAATCTCAGCTGTCTGAATGGGAAGCTTCCCAATTAGAATTCTCTGCCATTATTAACCTGCCCTCACCAGCAAATTACGGAGGGGGCTTGGCTTAGACAAAGATTGCATTCAACTTTTAAGAAAACATATTTGAAGATAAAGGCTCTACCATATGCTTACAAGCCAGATCAAAACAGGGCTGCTCATAGAGGGCCAGCTGACACGATCTCTCCAAGGCTCTTCTTGAATTGTTTAGTTGAGCCTGCATCAATGGAGGGAGGCTAGATTTCACTCCTCTCAGGTTTATAACTATGCTTTGTCAAAAAGCAGCTAAAAGCCAAAGCCCAACTAAATTGGTTCCTAGATGCCAGGATCTGTGCCTGCCTCATCTTTGTATTGTCCTCAGCGGGGGAGCCCGGGGTCTTACATATATAGAAGGTGTTCAATACAAATGTGTTGAGTTAAAAAGAAATGTTGAATTAAGCTTCCTAAACCAGGAATTTCGGTGAAAGGAGCAGGGTATGTCCTAGTCGGTCCGTCGACATTAATGGAACATTCATTGTATCCAGAATACCAAAGAGATATAAAAGATATAGAGACTGAGGAAACACGGGGTCCAAGAGAGGTACATGAAAGAGCAGAAATAGAAGCTACCCTCTAGGAGTCTGTCATTTAATAGAAATGACAATAATTGCTTATGAAAATGCAAAGAATATGCAGACACCCCCTTACCTTTTGTCTTAGAATTGATACTTAGTCAGTTCCAAGGCAGAAGAGCAGTAAGTGCTAGGCAATTGGGATTAAATGACTTGCCAGGGTCATAGAGTTAGGAAGTATCTGAGTCCAAATTTGAACCCAAGACCTCCCATCTCTAGACCTGGTTCTCAGTCCGCTGAGCCATCTAGCTTGCACTCAAAGAATATTTTTAGAAAGATGTATAAACAAGTGGATTGAGAACCAGGTCTAGAAATGGGAGGTCCTAGGTTCAAATCTGGCCTCAGGCACTTCCCAGCTGTGTGACCCTGGGCAAGTCACTTGACCCCCATTGCCTACCCTTACCACTCTTCTGCCTTGGAGCCAATACACAGTATTGACTCCAAGATGGAAGGTAAAATTTTTTTTTTAAAAAGAAAGATGTATAAACAAAGAGAAATGATTATAATGAATACTAAGCTCACAGGTGATGCAGACAGAGTATTGCAGAAAGTAAGGCATAGATTTAACTAAGGAAGATTAATCAAGGTAAGCTTTGAACAATATGAGCACTAGGGGAGAGAGCTTAACTTTAGGATTGAGGGAGGTGAGGTGAGGGAAATATAGAGGTGATGGGAAAACAGCTGGGAGAAATAGAACGTGCCTAAGAGGGATCATTCAAAAAGATTGGGATATGGGAATAGATTGAAAGTAAGGAAAAGTAAAAATAAAAAGGGTTGATGTTAGATGTTTCTGCAGATTTCGGGAGCTGGGGCAGCTGGACATGAAGAGCCCCACAGGAGAAAGGAACAACAACCACATGACTGACAGTGCCCTGAGATTTCACTGCCCACTGCTCCACGAGTTTCTGGTTTATTCTTCCCAACACTCCGTTTGCCTTGGTCCATCTCATCTTGGCTCCCGTCTTTCTAACTCAAACTTGGCTCAGTGACCCGGATATCATTTGATCTGTCCCAGACTCAGGCTGGGTCTGTGGACAGAGACTTAATCTAATCATATAACCTCCTGTGTAAAATGAATATTGAACTATAATAATTTTAGAAGGGCAACCAGCTTCTAAGATAAAGTAATTTTCTCCCAGACTACAGAGCATCTCTCTGGGCTGGCTTTTATTGGAGGCACGGTGGAGACCTGCTCCTTGTTTATCTATGAATAAGAACTCTATTGGGTGATAAAGTCAACAAACTTTAGACCCATGTACTAGTTAGCCACCATTTTGGACTACAGTGGCCCAGACTTGTGGCAGAATGTGTTAATGTTTTCTGGGTTCATTGTCTATAGGACACTCCCTTCCTGTGATGAAGTAATGAGGTACAAGTTGAGGTCTCTGAGTCCACTTCCTGAGTAACTAACTCTTTTCTAATCAGAGGTGTCCTGGGGAGGGACTGAGTAATGACATCAATAAGGGGTATGATGTCTAGGAAGTTTTCTCACTCTCTCACCCAGATCTTTTGCCCAGCTCCCCCCTCTCTCTCATTCTTTGGCATCTGTTTAGATTACAGAAGGCATTTTAATAAACTAATTTTCAAAATTTAAGAAATTCAGCCTCTGGACTATTTCATTCATTATACTCTTTGATAGAGTAAGTTGAATTTGCTTCACTGTTATGAACAGTGGTGAATGAACATTGATCGTCTGATAAAAAGTTTTCTTATAATAATAAGAAAAACCAAAATAGCAGGTTGTCCAAAGGACAACAGAAAGATATGTGATAGGAATAAGAAGAGTGTAGAATATTACCAATTCATGCCTAATACATTTTGCCCAAGAAATGGTGTGAGACAAATAATCAAGGGGAGAAATAATGGGAAAAAGATATGGAATGGTCATGAATCAAGAGCAAATGAATACAGATGGATAAAGACAGAATGAAATAGGGGATAGAATGCTATATTTGGAGGGAATTCCCTCAGTTAGTACTTAGTAGCTGGATGCCCACAAATGAAATTCTTGCCCTCTCCTCCTAGTTTCTTAATCTGAAGCAGCTTGTATTCTTTATTCACCCCAATATTCTATAGTCAGTCATAAGCAAATAAGTGACTGCTATCTTAGAACTCTTAGTCAGACTTAATTCAATAACCATTTCTCTTAGAAGCTCAAGGTAGACCTATAGCAGACTTAACTTAGCAATTGTTATTCTTAGAACAACATGCCCCAGACAAGTAAACTATGAAGAGCCATCTTTTTTCTTTTTTTTCTTTCTTAAAAGGATGATAATAATAATTATATTGATTACTTCATGGGGCTAAGAATAAAACGAGAAAATCTATGTAAATCTCAAATGCAGCACTACTATCTACAGAATGTTAAAAGATGTAGACCAAGGACTCCAGTGTGTTGAATTGATCCTCTGTGGAGGACTAATGGATGAGAAGGCAGGACTGGGCTTTGTTCTACACCAATGGAAGGAATATCTACATTTATGAGGTTTTTTTGATCCATGGAAACTTAGAAGAATAGTGATCTTATTAAAGATGCTAATGATGGTAAGCCTGACTCTTCCTACTGTAACCCAGAGAGTAGATTATTCTAAAGCAGCACATTGCTGAAGGTTATTTTTTAACTTTACACTGGATAAGTAGCAGAAAGAATGTCTCTCTGATTGTAGTATAACCTTGTCTACATGCTGCTAAAAGAGAGTGTGTCAGGGCAGAATCTGAGAACATACTGGTATCAGTGCTGCCAGAGGCTCCCTTCTGACTTTAAGGATTTGTTTACATTTTAGATTCCCCTCATTCCTCTGTATTACTGGTTCCACCAAGGTAGACTCAATTAGCATCAGTATCTAGCACTCCCCAAGGGTAGCCACCAGCTCCTCTTAAAAGCACACAGGCTCACAAGGCTTAGAATACAACATTGTTCTACATCCAAATCACTTATTACAGAAAGGACTTGATACACACACACACACACACACACACACACACACACACACACACACAAATAATTTCTAGACAGGGCAACTTTTCTTCATGAACCTCGTATATACTCTATGACTTATAATACAGCTCCCAGTGGGAATCCTGTAAGGTGAATGTCTAGTGTCTGCTCTCCATCACTTTTTGCCTCCCAAGAAGCAATGATGATTTCTCAAAGGCCCAGCTCACTGTCAGATATGATTCTTTTTCCTATAACTGAGTTTCTAGCACTGCTATTTTTTGCTACTTTATCTCCTGAAATATAGCTCCTTTGTTGGCTTCTGCTGATGGTGTTTGCTACCTTCCACAGGGGACCAGCTCTCTAGTAGTTGATTTATGGAGGGAACATTTAGCCTGAAAAGTATCAGTTCAAAACCACCTAAGAAAAAGAGTACCACCATAAAAACAAAACAAAACAAGGCCAAAATTCTTTTCGTACACCTGGGTCCCATAGCTCCTTCCCTTCTACTTCAAAAATCTCCAAAGGTGCTATTATAATACTTTCTTTGACCATTTAGCCATGTGTCTGCCTCTACTACTAGTTGACTCATGGTTAGTAAGTGCTATTTGCTTTCTCTTTTTAACAATGCATGGATAATTTATCTCCCGTTTATGTTGGTACCTTCCACTGACTCTTGGAGTTTGGAAAGGCATGCCTCTTATATCTCCATTTGTCTTTTTAGCTATGATCTTTCTCTGGGATAGGTTATTGAAATTAGCCCAGGGCTGTTTCATGAATGATCAGAAAAGGAGGGAAGGGAAGCACAGATACACACCTCAGAGAAGAGGGAGATTTTCATTTTCATAGTTCCTAATGTAAATCTTTTTTCTTCCTACCTCTATTCCTTATTTCTTTGAAGGAACATTACTTACAGCTTATTTAATCAAAAAGGGAAAAATAAGGTGATGACAATAATAATGTCTTCTGTTGGGTCAATCTGTCCTGGTTGAGATCCCAAATGACTTGAGTTTCTTTTAGGGGCACATTTACCACCTATCTATAGCATCAGTGACTGTCACTGGCCATTAGCAGTATTAAGAATTACTAATATTGTTGAGATCAATATAGTAGGACATTAGGTTTACACCTATTTCAGTAGTATTAGGAACCAATAATTTTAAATGCAAGGCAACACCCAAATAGATGGATCTCTGACTGTTCACAGACTATTCCATGGGAATGGAGAAGGATTTTTTCTAAAAATAGTGTATCATTAATACCATAGTTCTTCCCTTCTTATGTCTTCTGTTACCCTTCCTCCATTATCTATTCAACATATCACATGCTCAACTAAATGTTTAAAGTGCAAGATTATAACCTGAAGAGTTGGGGTATACATTATGTACTATCAGTCCCTATTTTGCAAACATCTGACTTACAAATGGTCCATGTTCACAAATTGCTCCCCCTTTATTTCTTCTTACTGCCAGTACTCCCAGCATCCCTGCTCTGGGATCCACTGTGAAACGAAACAAAAGAAAACAAAACAAAACACCTTAATTTTCTAAGCTGAGAAAGGAAGGTTTTGTAGAAAGCAAAAAACAGGTTAGGCAGAGGATACTTACTTCATTTGATGTCTCTAAAGTTCAAAAGAGGTGATGTATGTAAAGTATGTAGCAAATCTTAAAGTGCTTTATAAATCTCAGTTATTATTATTATTCTCTTTTAAAATGAAAATAGCTCTGGGAAAGTTAGGATGTATATGTCACACATACCTTAGTGATTGGATGAGTGGGGAGGGAAGGAATTATAAAGCCTTGTGGAATAAGGAGGAATTTGGAGAGTGGGTAAAGTATTGAAGGGTATTCCACCCATGGGTTGGTATTAAGTAAATCTTAGAGCCTGTATCTGGAAAATATTTAAGCCAATTGCTATCGCTCCACTCATTTTGCCAAGTTGCTATTATTTGCCAGGATTTTTAGTTGAAAGCAGTAGTCCTAACTTGTTTTATTCAAATATTGTGCTATTGGCACTTCATGTAAACCTCTACTGAAGATGAGTCTTCAATGACAATAGGAACAGTTGCTTCTCCTCTTCCAAAGTTTGAGGGCAACATGGAGGAGAGGCACCATTGTGGAATGAGTGCTAGATTGTAGTGGAAGGAATGTTAGATTTAGAGTCTGGGAACCTGGGTTTGGAATCTAGCCCAGACATTAGGTTTGCAGTCTAGGTAAGAGTGACTTTAGGAAAATCTGGGCCTTACTTTCTTCATCTGTAAAATGAAGGAGTTGAACTAAGTGACCTCTAAGATGCCTTCTAGCTTCTCCTTGTGTATAGCTTTTGCTTGCTCTTTTTCCTCCTCACTTCTGTCCTCAGTTTCTTTCTCAGACTTTTGCTCTTCTCTTGTGCTTTCTTTCTGGGTAATGACCATACAATGATATCAATGAGCACCATCATGCCCATGATTTCTAGGTCTATATCTCCAGTCCTCATCTTTCCTTCCTTCCTTCCTTCCTTCCTTCCTTCCTTCCTTCCTTCCTTCCTTCCTTCCTTCCTTCTCATCTTTTCAGGGGAGTGGTGAAAAGGAAGAAGAATGTTTGGAACTCAATGTTAAAAAAGTATTGTTAAAATTGTTTCACATATAATTATTGCAAAGTAAAATATTTAAAAAACAAATGAAATTGAGAATTATTAAAGAGATTGACAACATGTACATAAACTCAAGGCAAAATAAATATATTTTAAAAATCTAGATTTCAGCCTCATAAAAACCTTCTTATATTCTAGGCCTACTATGCTATTTACTACACAACTTCATTGAATATGATTTGAAGTCACTTGCTCAAGGTCATAAAGTCGAGATTTAAAGTTTGGCCTTGTGACTCCAAGCATATTTCTCTTTCTGATATAGTTTAAGGCTTGTCTGAATGTGTTACAGAATGGACTCACATGAAAAAAATATATACATTTTCAGTATTTCTCCCTCCCCCTCCTCTCCTTTCTCTCCCTTCTCTCTCTCTCTCTCTCTCTCTCTCTCTCTCTCTCTCTCTCTCTCTCTCTCTCTCTCTCTCTCTCCCTCTCCCTCTCCCTC
>NC_058133.1:437918796-437936006 GCF_016433145.1 Gracilinanus agilis | reverse complement strand
TTTCTTTCTTTCTTTCTTTCTTTCTTTCTTTCCTTTTTTATTTATAAAAACCCTTACCTTTGTTATAAAAAAAAGGGGCCTTGGGAAATATAGATATACAGTGATGTGAATGTATCTATCTGTATTCTCCCTAGCTGCAGATGATGGAGGAACACCCATTCTGATCACCCTTTGTAGTTGTTATAATTTCCCCTTTTCTCTAACAGTTGCCCAGGGAAGACACTGAGAGGTTAAATGGATGTATAATCTTTCCAGGTCCAACCTGGGGTTGGATAAATTAATATAGGGCTTTGATTTGTCTTGGGTCATGTTTGATATCTGACTGCATTGACTCCCTCCCCAAGGGTCATGATATAAAGACCACTCAGGAAGGTACTTGTTAAACTCTCTTTATCTATAATCAGGGAAAGGGTAAACAGGATAAGGAATGAGGATTGGAGACCCTATCAATCTAATATCTATAGCTAGTTGACAATCAGGACTGGAAGCTATTGATCTATTAGAAGCTGGAGCTTTATCTCCACTACACCTCTGGCCCAGCCTGGCTACAGCCAAGCCAGAGAATAGGGACTGCTATTGATGCAGCTGTGTTGGTGATTTTATTCTCTCAGCTTTCTCACTATCAGTGTTTGGTGATGCACTAGCTCTCACAGTCTTCAGGAAATATTCAGATTCTTCCTACCTTCTTCTTCATAGACCTCCCAGCCTCCCTTTACTATCTAGAGACCTAGAGACCTAAAGAGACCTAGAAAGACCAACAGACCTAAAGACCTAAAAAAAGTCCCTCCAAATGGCTATCAGGGGTATTTATACAGTCAGGCCAAATGACTTTTGCCCCTGGCTCATGGCACCTGGGAATATTCGGTCTCTTCCAACTGCCTTTCCTGTCATTCAAGGTGGCATCCATCATTTCCCAGGATATGAATATAACACCTTCCATCTTAGAATCAATACTGTATATTGGTTCCAAGGCAGAAGAGTGGTAAAATGGGGGGTTAAGTGATTTGCCCAGGGTCACACAGCTAGGGATTGTCTGAGGTCAGATTTGAACCCAGGACCTCCCATCTCTAGACCTGACTCTCAATCCACTGAGCCACCCAGCTGTCCCCCCTCATCTTTCTTTATACCAATTACTGGAGCCACATTCATGCCTAGGCCAAACCATCTGCTAAATATCTCTACCTGGGTGCTCCACAAATCTTTAAATAAAGTATATTTAAAATCCAACCCCTTATATCCTATTCTGAAGAAAACTTTTTGGTAGTCTGACATTTACCCAGTGAACAAGGTTTGAAACTTGGAATCATCTTTCATTCTCCCCTTTCAGCCAGACCTAATCATTCTCCAAGACTTTTCACTTCTCCCTCCCTTTCTCCCTCCCTTCCTGCCCATTATGAGCTGTAGAACCATGTAATGTTAAAGCTAGAAGGGACCTAAGAAACCAACTAGACTAACACCCTTAGTAAACAGATGAAGTAAAAATGCCCCAAGAGCTTAGTTGATTTGCTTAAGCACACATAGTTAATGGCAGAGTTGGAAACAGAACCCAAGTCTCCTGTCGCCCAATTCTTTTAATTCCCATGGCCACAATTCCAATTTGATCCTTTAACTGATTGATACCTGAAGTGGTACAGTGGAAAGAGCACTGGTTCAAATCCCAGCTCTGCCACTAACTGACACTGTGGTCTTGGGCAAGTCCTACTTTTGTGAGCTTAGTTTCCTTAGCTGTAAAATGATAATTAACTGAATGGCCTTAAAGGTCCCTCCCAAGTCTAAATCTATGATTTTCCCCCAAATAATCACAGAAATTTTGCTACTGGTCAAAAGAGAGGGAGGAAAAATGAAGAGGATCCCTAGGAGCTAATAAGAATTTACTGCTGATCCTAGCCAAGGTAGTCAAAAATGTCACTAAAAAAATGAGGTTCTCCTAATCAGTGGTGAATTATCTGCTAATATAGAACTCAATTACCATAAGCCAATTCAAAATATTTATGAAATTCAAATGAATGCCCCCAAAGTCACAGTCCCGGGGCTCTCAAAAGCATTGCAATACCCAGTACTGAGAAGGAATCAGGACACTTGCACAGGGTAATTGGATATAATTGGCTTCTGAGGGAAAGGCAGTCTGCACGTATGGAAACCACAGCACAGATGAACGAATTAACATAACTCAGAATTAGCTAATATGACCATACATACTAATGAAGCTCAGCTGTAGTGTTCCTGTGTAGGCCGGAAGGACAGTCACCCAATCGGAATATATAGCAGATCCCTGGGGTGCTTAGAGTTGGTGTGTGCGTGTGTGTGTTCATGCGTGTGCACACGCTCTACATATTTCCATTTAACCCTCAAATCTGGCTCTTACGTAAGCTTATAGCAGGCAGGGACAGGGGTTCGGGAGAACAGATATGTTTAGACGAAGTCCTCAAAAGGTGAGGTTTACATGGTCCAGGAGGCCATTTATTAAGTACCATTTGGCATCTTTATTTTGTGGGTGTTTTAGTAATGGTTTCAAATCCCAGTCTTTCTGTTCTGGCAATTTATGTGCCCTATTAATTTTATAGAGTCAAATTTGCCACCTTGTTTAGTTTGGGATCAAGCATTTTTCATTTCAGCTTTAGCTGACTCCTTCCCCAAGTTCTTTGCCTTTCACTTCTGCACTAGGAGCTCTTAACAAAGGACTGTGGACAGATTTCAGGGGATCTGTGAACTTGGACAGAGAAAAACAGAATCAAAAAGCCTTTCTTTGTTATTTTCATTAACTTTTGATTTCCTTTGTGATCTTTAAGCATTTAAAAAAATAAAAATAAAATAAAATAAAGAAAAAATTGAAAAAGCAAAAAAAAAAGATTCTGACAATATGTGTATAACCCAGTGAAATTGCTTGTCAGCTCCAGGAGGGGAGGGAGACAACAAGAATCATGTAACCATAGAAAAAAATGAAAAATGAAATGAAAAACAAAATATTATTCTGAGGAGGGGTCCATAGGCTCCACCCCCAAAGGGCTCCATGACTCACAAAAAAAAGTTAAGAATTTCTGCTTTAGACTAATTGAAGAGCAGCTAGAGTAGAATTAAAATGGTTTGTAAGTACTTGTGGGGTAATGGTCCACCTATATCCATATTTATACATAACACACACATACATATACATACATATACACACCTTTATGTTTATAGTTTTCTGATTGGTTTTCTCGTTTAAAACAGAAACAAGTCAATTTGTGGGTGGGGTGGAGTATAGCGTTAGTTGAGGGAGGAGGATGAAGAGAGCAATCTGAGTTTGTGATGAGAGGGAGAGGGAAGAAAAAAAATATACCCTGATATAGAAATCTAGACACACACACACACACACACACACACACACACACACACACACACACACACGCTATGTAGCTGGAAATTTAGATTCCCAATTTATTAAGCCCGTTGGAAAGTTCGGACATCCCCGCCATGAAGATCTCGCTGAATTTTCCATCTGCATTTTGTTTGCTTCTTCATCCTTTTGTCCTTCGGTAACTATGTTTGGCGTCTTCCGGACAGCACACTCCATAAAGCTTCAGTGTCTGAAGGCCAGAACAGCTTGGACGTTTCCTGCTGAGCCTGAAGAACTTGAGTGAAAATAATCCTCTTCGCCTTTGTTCTCTTCAGTTCGCGTTTTTGTTTGCCCGACAGATGTTCAGCCCGGTGCGTGCGCACGGAATCGCTCCTCCACGGGTTCCTCAGGCCTGTGATCCTGCAGCGTATTGATTTCTGCGCATCCGTGTTGTCGATCATTGTTCCTTGCGGCACACAAGGGCTCTGCTCTCCCGAGCTCCGGGATCCCCCCCCCCCCGCCCTTCCTTTTGCCTCCCCACTTCTCTCTCCCTGCCTTTCCCCAACACCCCTAAACACACTGAGAGCTGCCCCTATTGCTGTGACCCAGGAAGTGGCCTTCCCTCCATCTCTTTGTTTTTAGCCATGGCCTGGGGATACTCCCTCTCTTCCAGGGGGGAAAAAATTGGAATGAGAACCCCGGATTTGCCCCCTTGTCTTTGTTGAAACTGCCCACCCACGCCCGAATTTAGTCGTTGTAATTCTAGGAATTTGTCACTTAAGCTAAGGAGACTGAAGTCCCCCAATACTGTGGTTTTGTTGGTAAATCCTGTTTTACTGTTTGCCAGGTGAAAGCTGAGCCCCCTGAGGGTACTGAGAATGCTAAGAAGGTGAGCAAATAGGAAAGTTAGCCCAGGGGAAAGGACTACGGGCAGGGGTGGGTGTAATGTGGAAATGCCAATAGTGTAGCTGTCCCTGAGGGCATTCACTGGGCGAGGTGGTTATCACTAGACTGGAAGTGGGCAGATGGCAAAAGATTCAAGGGTAAAAAGCGAAAACTCTTCAAGTTGCAAAAAGGGAGATTGAATTTAAAATAAAAGCCACAGAGCTGTAGCCCAAAGAGATAATAAAACAGGAGAAGGACCTACTTGTACAAAAATATTTATAGCAGCTCTTTTTGTAGTGCTAAAGAACTGGAAACTGAGGGGAAGTCCATCAATTGGGAATGGCTGAACAAATTGGGGCATATATTGGTGATGGAATGCTATTGTGCTATAAGGAACCTTAAGCAGAATAATTTCAGAAAAAGCTGCAAAGATCTGCAGGAAGTGATGTGGAGCTTAGTAAGCAGAACTGGGAAAACCTTGTACACAATAACAGCATTATTGGATCATGATTATCTGTGAAAGCTTGGCTGCTCTCAATAATACAATGATCTGGGACAATCCTGAAAGATGTATAATGGGGAATCCTGTCCACCTCCAGAGGAAAAAAACTGTTGGGAGCATCTTTCATGTCATTGTATCTTTGGTTTTATTTTGAGGTTCTGGATATGTATGAGTTTGCTCTTACAACTATGACCAATATGGAAGTGTGTTTTGTAAAATGATAAAAAAAAGGACTGAGAAAATACAAATATAAACCATCATGTTGCATGGTTATGCTTTGACTGCTAACATTAAGAATAAAAATGACCAGCAGAAAACCTGCCATCCTGTCCTGAAAGTGGGAAAAAAGGGAGGAAAAAGGTTAAGGGAGGGATCTATGGAGCTGTATATCTCTCAGGGGGAGTAGCTAGGTGGCACAGTAGATAGAGCATCAAGCCTGCAGTCAGGATTATCTGAGTTCAAATGTGATCTCAGACATTAGCTATGGGATTGTAGGCAAGTTATTTAACCCTATTTGCCTCAGTTTTCTCAACTGTAAAATAAGCTGGAGATCTAGTATCTTTGCCAAGAAAATCTCCAGATGGGTTCATGAAGAGTCAGACATTTATTGAAAAACAATAAACATATGTCAAGCAATCATCAGGTATTGACTGAGTACTTACTCTCAAGCAATGTTAGATGACCCAATAAAATATGTGGTTGCCTAGTCACCCCTAAAGGTAGCAAAAGTGAAGCTAATGTGGGTTTCTCATCTCCATATTTTTATCAGGGGGAATAGTATAGTATAGTTCCCTACAAGAGTGATTCCCAAAGTGGGCTCTACTGCCCCCTGGTGGGTGCTGCAGTGATCCAGGGGAGTGGTGATGGGCACACTTTTTTTTTTTTTTATTACATTCTATTCTGAGTTCAATAAATAGTTTCATAATTTCCAGGGGGTGCTAAGTAATATTTTTTTCTGGAAAGGTGGCGGTAGGCCAAAAAAGTTTGGGAACCACTGCCTACAGCAGGCACTCCACTCCAACCTATTACTACATACTCAACTAAGGACACTGGAGGAAAAACAAATGACTCTGGAAGACATATAGATAATTAGGATTAGGACCTGGACTCTCTGCAATATAAGAGCCAAGACTATGCATCAAATGGAAGAGAATGGTAGACAGAAACATCCCACTTCCTTGTCCCTTATGAAATACTTTTGTTAACCTTTTAGAAATCTGGGTAAAATCATCCTTCTGTAATATCAGAGAAATGTTTTCTCAGAATAGAATCGGATTCAAGATCCAGTTCCACCACTTGGCATATGGGTAACTGTGAGAAAGCAAGTAAATCTGAGTCAATGCCTTCATTTGTAAAATGGGGATAATAACACTTTTGAGACCTTGTTGGGAAGAAAGTTCTTTGGAAGCCATAAAAAAGGTTTATTTAAAGGCAAAGAAGATGAGATCTTTGGAAGGCTAAACTCAAAGTGACAGAGCTAAAAGGTGGTAGAGCTAGATGCCCATCTTGGATTATGCAAGGGGGGAAACTCTGAGGTTGGTCAGCAAAGTCATTTGTTAGATCCAGTCACCTAGCTGACTATAATGATGGCCTTAGAACTTCTTGCACGGAGTATCCTGAATATTTTCAAATGAAATAACTCATCTTTTTGGTTAAGAAACCATTTGTAGTTTTGAATTAGAAGGAAGTACTAGTGATGAATTTGAACAACACAGGCAGCTTCGTTCCTAAAGAATAATCCCCCTTTCTCCAATGTAGACCCCTTCACAGTAACTTCTCTATATTGGAGAGGAACTATGGGAGACAATCTTGTATTCCCATGATAGCTTAACCACTTTGAGGCCCCATTTTGCTAAGGGCAACCAGCTGGGATGGTGGTTTCAATAATGTAGACACCTGCCCTCTGGGACACTGGGCTGAAACCACAAATCCATTTCACATTGAAAATGTTTTTCCCCTCTCCCTCCCACACCACACTCAGATCAGTATATCCCCCTTCTTCCTTAGCTACTTCTGCACTCCACCCTGTCCCCCAAATTGGTTTGCTTTGGTTTTTTTTACTAGAAAACCAATCAATGCCCAGCTGTAGATACCATAACTTGTTTTGTGGTTTGTTTTTTTGGCAAGGTTGCCTTGTTTTCCATGACCCTAAGGTAGGTGTGTGTGTGTGTGTGTGTGTGTGTGTGTGTGTGTGTGTGTGTGTGTGTGTGTGATAGTCATACATGCACCAGGATACTATAGTACCACTCATCAGTTCACACCACTATACTGCAGCATTGTTGCTTCTATCCAGTTCAACTCGAGAATTGTGTCAGCTCTAAGTGATCTTGGGATTGTATATGAGTATACATATCATAACATATGAGCCATATTGGTATCACCTATCTTGTCACTCCATGCAGCTGCTGAAGAAACATCTTCAACATCTGCAGAGTTTAATAAAAGAAGAAAAGAATAGAAATAGGAGCCAAGCTTCCTCCCATATTGGGCAAAGGGTCAAATTTTCCATTCTTTTCTCTTGGCTTCCATTCCCAAACATTAAAAATGAGAAAAAAAGAACAAAATAAACTTTAGATCCTTCAATACCACCCAGCTTAAACCCTGTGTCTATGAAGGTTTTCATTTTCCCCTCCTCACTGCTGCTAAGCACAGAATAGAAAGCATATGGTCAGAGAAAGGGGTGACTTTAAAATAGTCTTGACCTCTGTGACCTTCACCTTCATGCTAGTTTGACTACCCAGGAGCTCATGATCACATCCTAGATCTCACCATCTCTGGAAATTGCTCTACCTCCAAAATCTTAAACTTGAAATTCTCCTCCCTTCCCACCATCTTTTTTTTGGCTCACCACCTCTTTCATTGATTTCATTGATTCTTTCATGCCTATTCCTCATGCTCGATATGATCCCTAGTCCCCTCAATTGCACCCCGTCTTCCCAGTCTATCAACATAGTTCTGGCCTCAGTTTTCTTCTTACCCAGTCTTACCCCTGTGATCAGCTACTTTCTCCATAATGCTTTCTTCGTCCTTAAATCCCTTGCCCTCTTGACCTTCTGTTATTTCCATGCTGCTAAGCCTCAACCCTGAGTAACTCTTACCATCTGCTTCTTCTGCTACCCTCTGAAGTTGTTGGATGCTGCTCCAAGAAAGTTTGAAATCATGCTGTTTGGGTCCGCTACAGATTTTTGCTATCTAATTTTGCCTGAGCCCTCATTGATGCACAGACATCCTTTTAGCTATCTTTTTATTTCCTCTTTCTTTGAACTCTTCCATCCCCTCCTTGGTTACTTTCAGCTGATTTACCTTATTTCCTACTTTACTGAGGGAATTGAGAACATGCTGTGTGAGTTATTCAAATCCTCTTCTCCATACCTCAAAACTTTTTCAATGTTTTTCTTCACTCTAGTTTTTTTTTTTTAAACCTTGTACTTCGGTGTATTGTCTCATAGGCGGAAGATTGGTAAGGGTGGGCAATGGGGGTCAAGTGACTTGCCCAGGGTCACACAGCTGGGAAGTGGCTGAGGCTGGGTTTGAACCTAGGACCTCCTGTCTCTAGGCCTGACTCTCACTCCACTGAGCTACCCAGCTGCCCCTTCACTCTAGTTTTGAGAGACAGGTTTCTCTTTGTTGGAGCTAACCCCTTCACCTCTATATTTTATTCTATTTTCTTGCATCTCCTTTTATAGCCTTGATCTACTAATTCTCCTCTCTCTCTTTCTCTCTCATCCATCTTTGATTTTCTTCCTTCCCCTCAGTCTATAAACTAGTTTGAGTGTTCCTTATAAATGAGACAGAGAGGCAGTACGGTAGATAGAGTGTTGGACCTGGAGTCAGGAAGATCTTGGTTCAAATCTGGTCACATACACTTATTTGTTTGATTTTGGAAGTAAGGAACACATCACTTCTGTCTGCCTTAGTTTCTTTGTCTGTAAGATGGGGATAATAATTATACTCCCCCAATTGTTGCGAGGAGAAAATGAGAAATTGCAAACCTCAGAGCAATATCTGTGTATGCGTGTGTGTGTTTGTGTGAAAAAGTATTATATATGCAGTGTGGGTAGATAGAATCAGGGAATCTTGGGTTTAAGTCCTGCCTTAGATATATAGTGATTGTGTGACCTTGGGGAAGTCATTTAACCTCTAAGTACACCATGCAATTCTTAGAGGCTATAAGTTGTAGACGTTACCGATCTTCACTGACAGAGGGAGTTTTCTCACCAAGAATTCCCTAACGTGATGAAATTACAGTTCAGGATAACACAGGTAAAAAACTTCTTTTGACCCCACAGGGTATTAGTCTGTCTTCTGTCCTTCACTGTCAAACTTCTAGAAAGAGGAGCCTGAATTTGCTGCCTTCATCTTCTCATCAGCCCCTAGTAATATGTCTTGTGTTTGCAGCTTTATACCGAAACAGCTTGTTCCAAGGTCACTAATGACCTGGCAGCCTTTTGTCACATATTTCATGAGTCATTTGGCTCTGTGGTCTACCACTACCTTCTTGATACTATCTCTTTACTTGCTTTCCATGACATTTAACTCTCACGATTCTCATCCTCCCTGTCTAGCTCCTCCTTTATTGTCATCCTTTTAGTTTTTTTGTTGCTGGTTTCTAATTTCCTAGCTGCTTCTTAAATGTAAACATGCCATAAGAATCCATCTTCAGCTCTCTTATCTCCTCTCTCCACAGTGTATATCCCTTGGTGATTTCATTTATTCCTGTGGTTTCCGTGAGCACCTCTACCTAGATGACTTGATCTCTCACCATACATTTTATCCTATATTTCTAACCACCGAATAGTTATCCAACCTCAATATTCCTCAGATCCCTTAAACTCTTCAGCATCCCCAAACCTACCTTTCCTTCTATCATTGTTATTTCTGTTGATAGCATGCTCCTGGTCATGCAAGTTCATAACCTCAGAGTCATCTTTTATTCTCCCCTCTCTATTACATCATGTTTTATAAACCTCATTTTCTCATGTTGAAGTCCCCACTACACCATCCAGAAGCCTTAAAATAAAGGTTCCACTGAGATATGAACTCAGATCCTTGATGTGAAGTCCAGAGTGTTAACCATTACAGCATGAAACCTTGTCTTAATTCCCAGAGATGACATCCTTACACTGATTCCTTAGAGAATGTCTTACTTCTTAAAGGAGAAGAGAATTTAAATACTTCTTTACTTTTTCCTTAAGACCCGAACACCTTACTGTACCTGTTTCTTGTCCCTTACATCTTGGATTAAATCAAATGGACAACGGATAATGCAACTGATCAGGGATCTCTTGATGAAACTCTCCTCCACATTACATGCATTTTCCTATTCTGGCAAATACAACAGTGGTAATATCTCCATAGACCATATGTGCAGACTGCTGGATTTTAGGATAATAAATTTTGACCAACAGTTCATTCAGATGACTTCTGAGATCTCCTTTCCCAGCTGAGGACATCTCTCTACATCACTACCCTAAAAAGTTAGCAGTCAGTGATCTAGATTTTGTGACTATTTCCTTGGGAATATTCCACCTCCCATTTTTGTAATGAAGATGGATCGCTTTCTGACCTTCTTCCACAATCTGTCCTTCCGTTCTTTAGTCAATGGAACAAATCACCAAAGTAAAATTTCTCATGATACACTTCTAAGTTAGAAGTAGAACTCTTATGAGATTCATTGTCCCCACCTGCTACTGGTGAACCTCCCCCAAAGACCATGAATGGCCGAGGCATATAGTTATTTGGTCCTAGATTGTTGCTTACAGTACCCGGTTAATGCCCCGAATAGGCTGGAGTTGGTTTCAATTAATAAAGACACTGACACTCCTCAGGGAGAGTTAGTGGGTCCAGTTATACTAGAACCAATGTCCAGCTTCCTATAGACACCAGCAACTTCCTAAGGAAACAACACTTTTGTTAATGTATCTCATATCATATAAGGATAGTACTTCTTATTCAATCCTTTCATTTCAATCCATTCATAAAGGCATTTTTCTTAGCTGCCTCTCTTAGAATACCGTATGGCCCCACCTTCAATCCTAATGCCTATAGCATCTTAATGCATTATATATCACTAGCCGTTATTAACACCATGTTTGTAATCTTATGAAATACAAGTCGGCCATGAAAGAGGCAATTTCCAAAAGGAAAAATAAAATAAAAAGGTTAAACAAAATAAATATAAATAAAATTAAATATGAATTATAAAATAATTAATAATAAATTATTTATTTATAATTTTTTATTCTTATTTATAAATTTATTTATTTGTAAATAAATAATAAAATTTATTAAAGATAAATAAATATAAAATAATTAAATATAAATTATAAAATAATAATAAAATAACCTAACACAAAATAAAATAAAAAAGGTTAAATAAAATAAAAAGGTTAAAAATTATCGGAATTTGGATTGCAAAGAAATAATGGCATGAAGAATAAGAACATAAGAGAAAAAAAGGGGGGAACCCCAGAAAACAGTAAAAAAACCAAAACGAACAACCCCTGAAATGCAATTCAACTAAAAACCCAAAATCATTGAAAAAACGTCCACATCGAGTATCCTTAGTTATGACTTCTGTGCCTCTGAAGCAGGACTGCTCAAAAGGAAAATAAATAGCTGATGAGGACAAAAGAAAGAAAAAACATAATCCAAAATGATTCAGATGAGATATTCCACATATGGGGGGTGATGTGGATGGTCCACAGATATCTAGGTTCATATATAATGTTGCTGTCAAAATTATACCCAGTCATATCTTTTTTTTTTTTTTCTCCAATTTTATACAATTTCCAGAGAACCATGGGCTATCATGTAATAAATTGATGTTAGGAGTTATCGTATGTATTTTGGCCACCAGGTGGTGCTACTCTCAGGCAACTAGCCCAGTAGCTACATCAATTGCATGGGTTCAGATTTTCCCAACCATTTCAGTATTCTTCCCTGCTCACCAGATGGTGCTCCAACTATACATGAGTAACCTATTTCCAGCCTCAGGTTCCATGTTCATTTAAAGTTATGGCCCAGAATTTGCCCAGAGATTTAAAAAAAAAAAAAAGGAAAAGAAAGGAAAAACTTTTAAGCTTGTTGTTATATTTCTCTATATACGAGAATTTCCCTTTCTTATTCATGACCAATTGCACCCATAGAATTTAAATAATTTATACCATGGCTACATAATTTTTTGAAACTAATTTTTTGAAGGCAGCATAGCAAAGCAAAATGTAAAGAATTTTTCAATGTCAAGCTGAAATCAAATTGCTGCTCAGTATTGACTCTCTTCCCCCCCCTCCCAATATTAAGATGGATAAGGAATATACTATGAGGAATGAGAATAATAGAGTCTGAAACTCACCAAAGTTGCTTTGAAAAAAAGAAAAGAGGTGGTTGAAGGAAAGCATCAGAGGTTGGGTAGCATGTTCATAATTGGTTCTTTGGATCAGTTATTGTCTTTCAAAGATGTTGGTCTTTACAATGTTGTTATTGTATGAATTATTAGTTCTGCTCTCTTCATTCTGTATCAATTCATACAAGTCTTCCTAGGTTTCTCTGACACTGTCTCATCTTTTTTTTTAATGCAGAGTAATATTCCTTTAAATTCATTTGCCATAATTTGTTCAGTCATTCTCCAATTGATGGGCATCCGTTTAAGTTCCAGTGCTTTGTTACCACAAAAATAGCAGCTATAAATATTTTTGTACCTATAGGGTCTCTTTTTTTAAAATCTATTTGAGATATAAGCCTATTTGTGATATTTTTGGGCCATAGGATATACAGCAGTTAGCAACTTTGGGGGCAGAATTTCACATTGCTTTCCAGAATCTCTTGACCAGTCTATATCTCTATAAAGAGTGCATTAAAATGCTTGCTTTTTCACAGCTCTGCCAACGTTTGTCATTTTCCTCTTTGCTAATTTTGCCAGTCTGATGGGTATGAAGTAGACCCTCAGAGTTGTATTAGTTTGCATTTTCCTAGTATTTAGTGATATGTCTATTGATAGTTGGAATTTCTTCCTTGGAAAACTGCTAGTTTATATCTTTTGACTATTTATCAAGTGGGGAATGGCTCTTATTCTCATAAATTTGAATCGGTTCATCATATATCTTAGATATGAGACTTTTGGGGAACTGGAGAGCTCAGTGGATTGAGATCCAGGCCTAGATATGACTGGTCCTGGATTCAAATCTGGTCTTAGGCACTTCCTAGCTCTGTGACCCTGGACAAGTCACTTAATTCCCATTGCCTCGCCCTTACCATTCTTTTGTTTTGGAACCAATACTTAGTATTCATTCTAAGACATAATATAAGGTTTAAAAATAAAAAGAAATGAGACTTTTATCAGAAAAACTTATGACAATCATTCCCCACCCGCCCCAGGCACCAACTTTCCTTCTGATTTTAACTGCATTATTTCTTTTGTGTAAATGCTTTTAAATTTTATGGAATTAGAATTGTCCATTTTATCTTCCTTGGGCCCCCTAACTTCTGATATCCATATCCTGCACTTTTCTACACTTCCATTTGTCTTCTGAAATCACTGTTTTGTTGATAATAAACTGCCCTTTATATTTGATCTGTGCTCTCCCCCTTAAATGCTTTATATGTTTTATTTCTACTTATATAAGTACATTTTCCTTTAGCAAAAGGAAATATTTTTGAAGCCAAGGATTGTTTCATTTTCTCTTCATATCTCTAGCACCTAGCTATATATCAGACAGTATCTGACATATAATAAGCAGCTAGTGAATACATGTCAATTTGAATTACATTTCCACCTGAAATCATTACCTCTCCTCTATTATAATAAGGAGTAGGAAATACAGTTGTAGGGGCACTAATAGAAATACACATCCAGAAGTAGCACTTGTTAAAAACAATATGGAAATCATGTTAAGGAGGAAGAATGGAACATCCTTGTCATCTCTTCTCCAACTTTTATTTTGATGGGATGGAGTGCTAAGAAGGACATTTTCCCTCTCTTTTTCCTTCCAATATGTGGGCATGATCAGGCCAAAAACTGGAAACATACCATTGCATTCAGGGCATTGCCTCATTTGTAACCTGCCCCTTCTTGAACTTACATATATTTTTATGTGACCCTTAATTATTCTTTTTTTTTTTTATAAACCCTTAACTTCTGTGTATTGTCTCATAGGTGGAAGAGTGGTAAGGGTGGGCAATGGGGGTCAAGTGACTTGCCCAGGGTCACACAGCTGGGAAGTGTCTGAGGCCGGATTTGAACCTAGGACCTCCCCTGTCTCTAGGCCTCACTCTCAATCCACTGAGCTACCCAGCTTCCCCGACTCTTAATTATTCTTAAAACCTCCTAAGCATAGAACCCTAGGATGAGTTCCCCAGGAAAATGTGTAAAATATGAATGCAGAATTAAAGTTGGAAGAAGCATTCTTCAAATTTCCCAAAAAGAGATAGAAGAAGAAGAGGAGGAGAAGGATGGGAAAGAGGAAGAAGAAAAGAAAGGATAGAAGGGGAAGAATTGGAAGAGGAATAAGAAGAGATAAGGAAGAATAGAAGCGGGAAGGAAAGGAGAAGGGGAAAGGGAAAAGGAGGAAGAGGATGAGAATGGAGGGAAAAAAGTTTTTTATTTTTTATGATGAGTTGGTGGAAACCTTTAAAAAGGAGGGTGAAAGAAAAACCAGAATTCTTTGTATGCTTTGTGGATGTTGACAACCAGGAGAAGGGGAAGAAAGGGAGAACAAATAAGCCCAGACTGTGAGAAACAGTGTGCAGATCTACCTAAATCAATTATAAGAAGACAGACTGGCAAATTTGAATTGGTCCACAAAGGCAAATATAATAACTTCCCTTGGAGATAGAAAAGGGGCTTCTGGGAGAAGGCAGCTTGAGAGGAGAAAAAAAGAGCAACAACAACAACAACAACAAGATGGGGAGGGGAGGCAGTGGTTATTAAATCATCTCAATGGGGCCAAAGAAGGGGACAAGGGGTTGGTAAACTGGAACCCACTGGAGTGGAAGATAATTCTCTTTTAAGTGTGTTTCATGGTAGCATGGTGCTGGGAAGCAGTGGGGGTGAGGGAACTATGGACAGCTGGTAGGTGGCAACCCTGTGCCAGATATAGATAGATGAATAGATAGAGTGATTGATAGAGTGATAGATAGATAGATAGATAGATAAAGTTGGGGGCTGGAGTTGAGGCAAGGTGTGGAGTGGAAAGGGAGAAGTTAAAAAGAGGGAGGCAAAGACAAGAGAAAGAACTATGGAGTGGAGAAATGGAGACTTGATAACTACTTCAAAGCAATAGTGTCGGAGCCTGGCTTCCCATGGATTTCTGCAGCTGACACTGTCATTATCTCCCAGCCAGGGGTGGGGGAGAAGCACAAAAATGGCCAGCTGAGCTGGGAATGCTCCAGTGGTGCACTCTCACCCTCGTCTCTCCATTAAATACCAATGGAACACCGTAAATCGAGTTAAGGGGTGACACATGGAGAATGGGACCTCTTACAGTTTCCTCGCAGGTCCTTGGCATCTCTCCTCCACATTTTTATTTGGCTGGAGATCCTGCAGTGTTGCCTGGGGCCATTTTCTCTATCCAGTCCCTTGGTAGGCTTGTGAGAATCGGTGGCAGTCTTGGCACTGTGGGGAGAGAAATCATTAGCGCTCTCCCCTTTTGAGTTATGCTGCAAAGCATGACTGTACTTTTCTCAGGGTTGGGCTAAGGGAGAGGAGCGATTGGAGGATTGTAACAAGTGGCTAGCATGCATAAATTGAAGGCCATTCATAAATCTAATACTGCATATTGTACTTGATTAACAAATGATGATAAAGCATATTATAAACAATGTGTAAAATGTTCTCTGTGGATTTTCCTTCCAGAAAAACACCAGACGTCTTCTCAAATGGTAGATGACTTCAGTTTCTTCCTCATTTAGTTTAGTAGCTTAGGGTCTCACTTTACCTAAGAGGCATCTGTAAAGGTGATAAATTTTTAGAAACAATTTATTTCAGAAAGCTGTTTGTGGGCTCAGAACATCATATCTCTGAACAAAATGCTAAGCATCTACTCTCAGCTTGGGTAGGTCAGATAACTTCTAGCTGCTCTTCAGGGCTAGTTTCTGAGCAGATGATGAATCTCTCTCATTTCTCACTTAGGAGAGATTAGTACAAACTCCAGGGAGTCCACAATAATAATTGCTCACATTTCTTTGGAACAACATAATTACAAAATATTTTAAACACTTATCTGAGAGCTATGGGACCTCGTGAATTTCTGACAGAGAGAACCCAGGTTCAGATCCCATCTCCATCATTTACTACCTCCGTGACCTTGGAGAAATCAGTGAGCCTCAGTTTCCATAACTGGAAAATGAAGGGTTGGACTAGATGATCTCTCAGGTTCCTTATAATTCTAAAGCTCTGACCTTATTGCCCTCATTTGACTATCACAACTGTCGTGGAAGTACAGGGATCTAGCAAGAGACAAGGAATGAGACATAGTAATCTGGCTCTGTATTCAATCATGGAGGTAACGATTTAAACTTTATCGATCATTTACACTTTAGTGTGAATGAGTTATGTATCTCTTCCTGAAATCAGATTTTCATAAAAGGGAGCAGGGACAGTCCAGGAGGGTCTAGGGGTATCTGAGTGGAGAAGGGAAAAAGGATGCCACGAGCATGATAAATGGCTTAGAACAAGCATCAAAGACAAATATCTCATAATTTAACATTTCGTCTAGGGCTAGTCCTGTTTGCCAGACCTCTCCGGCTGAGCTGTATCCTCTTTCAGAAAACAAAGAGAATTATCTCTGGGGACTTACTGAGCTGCATGGGTAAAAGGGTTTAAAAAGAGCTGCTCTGCTCATGGCCCTGGCATGTAGCACTAGGAACGAGACAGCTCTTTATAAGCATGGTTTAAGGCATGGAGGGAGCCTTAGGGGCAGAGTCCAAAATGACAGACTCTACAAATACCAGCTGTAGCCACAAGCCAGAGAACAATCATTATGGTTGCACAGTGGTCTTTTCAGCCATGTCCGGGTAGGAAGATAGCAATCATGTATGATGATGAAGGACAGCAATATATGTATGTGGTTGAGTATGGTACCTACATGCACACATAGCTATACTCGCAGCAGTACTCCATTTCTGGATGATATGATAGATTTAGAATGAATTCCTGGCACTGTGTTCTGGAACTATATTGAATAGAAAGAACAGTAGAAATAAGAGACTGGAAAAGGGATTTGATTCTATGAAGATGAAGAGTATAGGGGCCATACAATGCCAGACAAAGTTGGGTGTTATCATCAATGCCAAAAAGATGCATTTATACACAGGTCCCTTTTCCCCCTGCCTCATGCACCCTTGACTCATAAGCTTGTTTCTTTCTTCCTTTCCCTTTCCCTTTCCCTTTCCCTTTCCCTTTCCCTTTCCCTTTCCCTTTCCCTTTCCTTTCCTTTCCTTTCCTTTCCTTTCCTTTCCTTTCCTTTCCTTTCCTTTCCTTTCCTTTCCTTTCCTTTCCTTTCCTTTCCT
>NC_058133.1:437911207-437918767 GCF_016433145.1 Gracilinanus agilis | reverse complement strand
TTTCCTTTCCTCCCTTTACCTTCTGTCTTAGAATCAATACTATGTATTGGTTCCAAGGCAGAAGAGCAGTAAGGGCTAGGCAATGGGGGTTAAGTGACTTGCCCAGTGTGTTACACAGCTAGAAAGTGTTTGAGGCCAGATTTGAAGCTAGGACGTTTTGTCTCTAGGCCTGGTTCTCAATCCACTGAGCCACCCAGCTGCCCCCATAAGCCTGTTTCTTTATTAATTCTTCCTCCAGGTCAATGGACAGCCTTTTAAAAATGTATTTATATTATTCATTTATTATATTATTTATAGATTTTAAAAATTTATTTTTTAAACCCTAACATTTTGTCTTGGCATCATTTCAAAGCAGAAGAGTGACAAGGACTAGGCAATTGGAGGTAAGTGACTTGCCCAGGGTCACACAGCTAAGGAGTATCTGAGGTCAAATTTGAACTCAGGTCCTCCTGACTCCAGGTCTCATGCTCAATCCACTCTTCTACCTAGCTGCCCCTCAATGCATTTTTAAGTTTAAACACAGACAATACTAAATTTAAATTTAGACAAAAATCACTGTTAGTGACTATTTAATTATTATTTTTAAAATTAAATTAAAATTAAATTTATTTAAATTAAAGTTAAAATTTATATAAATATTAAATTTAAATTTAAATTATAAATAATTAAAATTATAATTAATTTAAAAATTAATTACAATAAAATAAAATTCAATTAAAGTTATTTTTAATTGAAAGATATTTTATTTTCCTAATTGCAGATAATAACAATTTTCAACATATGTTTTCTAAAATTATAAGATCCAAATTATCTTCCTTCCTTCCTTCCCCCCTTTCAGAAATAGTAAGCAAATTGATCTGGATTATACAAGTCTTATCATGCAATTATTAGCAATATGAATAACATGGAAAAAGTAGACAATATAAAAAGACACAGCAGAGTGAATTGCAAATTGTAGGAGGAGTTGACTTTTTTTCCTTTTCTTCCCCCAACATACCCGTGGGCAGGCCAATTGGAGGGAAGAGAAAGTTAAGGTGTCTTCAGAGATAAAGGAAATCCCCCAGGGCAGCATTTTAGGGAAGTAGACAGTGGATGTGGAGTGGCTGGTTGCTGATTTGGCTTGACTTGCCAACCATCATCTGCTGGATCAGCCCAACATGCTCTCTCTTCTCAGTCTGCTTCTACACATTTCCTGTATTTTAAATCTCTGTCTCTGTCTCTGCCTCTGTCTCTTTGTCTCTATCTGTCTCTGTCTCGTTGTCTCTCTGTCTCTGTCTCTGCCTCTGTCTCTTTCTCTGTCTCTGCCTGTCTCTTTGTCTCTCTGTCTCTGTCTCTGCCTCTGCCTCTTTCTCTTTCTCTGTCTGTTTGTCTCTCTCCTCAACTGGGCTTACTTATATCTCACTTTTTTTTTTTTTACAGCCTTTCCTTCTGTCTTAAAATCAGTACTATATATTGGTTCCAAGGCAAAAGAGTGGTAAGGGCTAGGCAATGGGGGTTAAATGACTTGCCCAGGGTTATACACCTGGGAAGTGCCTGAGTTCAAATTTTGACTGAGGATCTCCCATCCCCAGGCCTAACTCTCCATCCACTGAGAGACCCAGCTGCCCCTTGTATCTCACTCTTTCTTCCCCTTTGCTCTGGGCTGGTCAAGTGCCTCACTTTTGCTTCTAGTCTCATTATTTTGCAGTTTCCTGCCATGGGCAGCAGGAAGATCCTTGGGTCCGCCTCAACCTCCCTACTGGGCTTGACAAGAGAAGCATGGAATTAGCCTCAGCCATACTTTCTATTTCACCCAGTCTCCATGGAGCTTCTTCAGCCAAATGGATTTCCCTTAGATTAAAAAAATCTTGGAAAACCTGGAGAACTCTGGGTAAATCTATACTCCTGGGCTATATTCTAGCTCCTCAAATCTCCATGTCAACATTTCTGGGAGAGGGATTACAGCCCTTTTTTTTTTTGGCCTACAAAGCAACATATATGTTACATATATATGTAAACAGGTGTCAAGAAAGGGAGAAGAAGGCAATGATACAAAAATGTATTTCTTCATTTTGGATATCTGTAGGGAATGAGCTGTTCCAGGTAAATGGTATCTCTTCAGCCACTGATGCTTAACCATTTTGTGATTTCATCTCTATAGGAATGCTTTCCACTGGCCCCAATCATACCCCCTGCATCTCTTAAGTAGGTGCTCTTCAAGAGCCGCTCTAGCCAAAGAAGATTCAGCACTGGTGAAAAACATTCTATTGATGAACTTCTCCAAATTCAGCAAGGCTGGTTCCTGACCAGGACAGACCTATTCTGGAAATCTTTTCAGTTTGGTAGACCCTGCAGGGATCATGTTGTATTCCAATCCCCCTATTCTACAGATGAAGGATTTGAAGTTCAATCTCTCTATCCATTGTGCCACCCAGCTCCTTCTGTTTAATCACTTTGAAAGGTAATTTTTCTAAAATAAATAGAGGGCCCAGAAAAGAATTTAAGTTTCTTCTGATTACACCTTAAGAATCCATTATTATACTATGTAATAATATATGTCCATGGCAGTTTTTTAGTTTTTTAATCTCTTCTTTTAATGCTTGGCTGTCTACTGTCACTTCTCTTATTCTAATACTCTTCTACATCTCTTGCTGCCTTGGGATGAGAAGTCAGAAAGCCAGTCTTGTAAAAGAATTGTTTGCTTTATGTGTTTTTAATTGTTTATTGAGGGTTTTGGTTTTATAAGATTACTTACAAAAATGAACAATATGGAAATATGTTTTGCATGATAATGCATGTATGATTCATATCGAATTGCCTGCCAGCACAGGGAGGGGGAAAGAAGAAAGGGAGATAAATTTGATCATATAATCTAGGAAAAATTGAAAGGAAATTTGTTATTACATGTAATTGGTTAAAAAAAAACAAATTAACAAATAATAAACAAAACAAAAAATAAACAAAAACAAAAATAAAAAAGAATTGTATTCTAAATCAGAGTTGATTTTTCTTGGTATTATAATAATGTTGAAAATAAATAAATTCTGTCATTTAAATCTTTTTTAAGGTTTGCCAAGATCTTTAGAAAAATGTATGTTGTTTTGAAATCATGCCTTTTTGTCATTTAAGGTGCTCAAATATTTAATTCTTAGGTTCTGGGCTTTGGACATATGTTCTGGAGGGTTGGGGTTGGCTAGAAGTCTGATCTTGGGCTAAGCAGGGTTATTATTATAAGTAGAGTCAATAGCTCCTCAGAGAGTAGAACTAAACTAGGTGCTTCTGTCTCCTGTCCTGTGCCAAAGAGGGAGGAAGGCTTATTGCATGGGTGTGGGTGGGATAAGGTGATGAAAACAATTTCAGCCAAGCATCTGAAAAAGGCTCATTTGGGCAACTTGTCTGGGCAGCTTTTTTTCTAGGTAAGAAATGGAAGAATAAGGATGTCTCTACTTGGGGTTTGTTTTCAGAGACTGCAACGAGTAAGTACCTGAGGCCAACCAAGCTTGGAGCTGCTTCAGAAATGGGGAGTGATGGGGGCAGCTGGGTAGCTCAGTGGATTGAGAGCCAGGCCTAGAGACGGGAGGTCCTAGGTTCAAATCTGGCCTCAGACACTTCCCAGCTGTGTGACCCTGGGCAAGTCACTTGACCCCCATTGCCCACCCTTACCGCTCTTCCACCTATAAGTCAATACGTAGTATTGACTCCAAGATGGAAGGTAAGGGTTAAAAAAAAAGAAATGGAGAGTGGCAGGGAAGTGATAAGCAGCAGATTTCTGATACTGACTTGACAAGTTTTAGGCAGTGACGCCAAGACTACATGAATTGAAATCTCTTCCTCTCCTTCTCTCTACTTGGCAACACTGGTTTAAAGATAACTCCTGCCCTATCTAAGCCGTGAACCCTTCAGAGAAGTCCGTTTCCCCAACTGCTTTAGGAGAAAAGAAAGGATACTGTATTTATTCAGAAATGTGCATTGATACTTTTTTTCATTGCTTTATTATTTCTTCCTTTACTGGTTAAATGTTTTATTACTTCAGTGCTGTTCCTTGCCTGGATCTGTTGAATGATGATGAGTACTTGAATATCTATGCCTCGGTTTCCTTCAAAAGTTTCCAATTTCAAGCTGGGTGGGAGAAAGTGAGCCAAAATGAGAAAACATCATGGATAGTCCTTTTTACTTCTCTTTATCTATGAGGGTAGAGAGGTGATGGGACCTATGGCTTATATATTTTTTTGGGGTGTATAGATTAAGACTTAGGGGTCCAAGCCACCGTACCAGCATTGTATGGACCCATTGAAGTTTTCTGGTAGATTTGTGCTACATTATTTTTTGGGGGTCAGATCCATTGCTGTTTTTAGGGTTAAGGAAGCAGTTTTGTTCAGCTGACACTCTGCCCCCAGACTAAGCAAATGATTATAGGAACCATTATAAAATTATGGGTTGGGGTAAGTAACTATCATGGCTGTTCAGTTATTAGAGAAATTTTGCTCAGTGGTGGGAATTAGACCCTTTCCAAAGACTCTTGGTTTGATAGGGAGCTACTTACTAACTATGAGGAAAATATTTTATATGTGTGAATGCCTTGGGGGTGGGGTGGGATGTAAACTTTTGGGAAATGCATACAAGAGAGAAGTTGTGCCAACTTCCTTAACCTGTGAGGGTTTTTCAGATCCCCAGGGAGATACCTGGAAAATGGGGGGAAATGGAGGTACTTGGATATTAGTTACTGTCTCCCACAGAGTTTCTGAGTGAATTTAAACCCTTCCTGATGAAATCAGCATGAACTTGGATGATAGAAAGTTCCTTTGTGGGGAGAACATTCTCTTCAGCATTTAGTATTCCAGTGCCAACAGCTCTTAGGCCAGGATATGCCAACTACTATGGCCAGAGGTGGCTCACTAAGGAATGTTATAGTGAATTTTAGTGGAGTGTATCTGTGTTTGTGGAATACTGGCTAGGATATATAGCTGATGTAAAGAAATGCAGAAAGTGGGCAGCTACGTAGCTCAGTGGATTGAAGACACTTTCTAGCTGTGTGACCCTGGGCAAGTCACTTAACCTCATTGCCTAGCCCTTTATCACTCTTCTGCCTAGTAACCAATACACAATATTGGCTCTAAGACAGAAGGCAAGGGTTCAGAAAATAAAAGAAATGTAGGAGACTACCAGAATCTTAGGGGACCTCATTCTGGCTTCATTTGTACCTCAAAGATGAAATATTTAGAGATATAATTGATGTGGTGAAACACTGAAAGTGAAGAGACATGAAATTCCTACCTGTTTCCTAAAGGGATGAAGAAAAGGCTCCCGAGATAACGTTACTCATCTTAATAGGTTTAGATTTAGAGCACAGAATGAGAGATACTGTCTTTGTCTTTAAGCTTTAATAGCTTCAATGTTGCACCAAGACTTTGGGGACATTCGGTATATTTTTGGGATATGGACAATGGAAATTCATTTTGTCTGACTATGTATATTTGTTACAAAGGTTTTGTCTTTCTTTTTTTCTAGTAGTGGGGAGAGAGAAATGAAAGAAGAGAAAATTGATTTTTGTAGATTGAAATGGCAAATCTCTACCATGTATAACTTCAGTTTGCTTTCCCCTCCAAGTATATAATACATTCAATGCCTAACATTTAAAGTTGTTCTGCTGGTCCATATTTCCTTCTGTTGTCTTCTGTGAATTGAAAATATGCTTAAATGTTCTTTTTTCCCCTTTCGTTTTGCTTTTGGCAACCCTATTGCTAACCCCCTCTCTCTTCCATTTCCCTCCATATTCCTATTTTTTTTCCCAGCACACAAATGGAATGTGCTCAAGCAGTGCTGCACATTTGGGCCAAGAAAAAAAATAGCATTTGTCTAATGCTCTAACGTCTACTCTTGACAAAGATCTCATCTGATCTTCCCAATAACCTTGTGGGATAGATACTATTATTTGTTACTTGTCAGTCGTTTTCAATGTTGTCCAGTTCTTTGTGACCTCATTTTGGAGTTTTCTTGGCAAAGGTACTGGAGTGGTTTGGCATTTCTTCTTCAGCTAATTTTACAGATGAGAAACCGAGGCAAAATGAGTTAAGTGTCTGGCCCAGTAAATGTTCAAGGTCATATTTGAATTTAGGAAGAAGAGTCTTCCCAATTCCAAATCCAGTGCTCTATGCACTGTGCCACCTACATGTTCAGGTACTATAATTATCCTCCTTTTATAGATTAGAAAACTGAGGCAGAGAGAAGTTAAGTGATTTTCCAGGGTTGCACATTTAGTAAACCTCTGAAAGCTTAGATTTGAACTCAGGTCTTACTGATTCCAGGTCTAATTATTCTATCTCCCACCTGCCTTGGGCCCTGGTGTAGAACAGGTTCTATTGGCCTAGGACGTCAGTGAATTTTTGCAAGAAATGAGACCTGTATTGAGTGTGTTTGAAGGAATTCGAGCTACTCATTTTGAAAGACCATGAATCATATCAAGTCTTTAGACCTTTAACAGATACGGTATAATTTTTATGTATATCCTGAATAAATGTACCTAATATAATTTGCAGAGATCACAATCTTTTTTAGCTGGAGAAAGAATGGAGCCAGGCTTATCTGTGTGCAACAAATTTTCCCCTTCCTTTTCTAGAGAAAGAAAAAAGCTCACTCCCAATTGTTTGGGTCAATGAAAATTTTTTCCATCGGGTGCCATAGAAGGAATATTTTCATGCTCCTCCTAGTAAAATGGATGGTGACATGAAAAATACTTCTTTCTTAAATAATAATGTTTTTCCATCAAAAGATAAATGTGTATTAGACATCTCTTCTAAAGTTTATGACTAAAGAATGGTAAGAGTCTATCGAATAGATAGTAGGTAAGCCAAGCAGAGTGCTACATCAGAGTTTGGGGTAATCAACAACAAGAATCAGAGTAGTCTACATTAAAGTTGCTTTTTTCTAGTTATAGAAGGACTCTATTCCATATGAACCATGAGTCTTGGAGGAAGCCCATTTTCTAAACAGCTCTGAGAGGAAATGGAAGGACTCTGTTAATTCAGAAATATATTCTATTATTATTTTCATTTTCTCAATACTTATTTCTGTTTTAGGTAAATATTTTACTATTTCAAAGCTGTTTTGCATTTGGGTTTCTTAGTATGACAAGCAACTGAATGTCTGTGTATAACTTTTAATTTTAATTTTTTTTATTTTAAACCCTTAACTTCTGTGTATTGACTTATAGGTGGAAGAGCGGTAAGGGTGGGCAATGGGGGTCAAGTGACTTGCCCAGGGTCACACAGCTGGGAAGTGTCTGAGGCCAGATTTGAACCTAGGACCTCCCGTCTCTAGGCCTGGCTCTCAATCCACTGAGCTACCCAGCTGCCCCCTGTGTATAACTTTTAATAACTAGGTATAACTTTTTCTAGTTTTTGAACTGGGTTGGGATAGTAAACCAAGACAAGTCAGTTATCACTTAAAATCTTTATAATTTGATCCTGAGTCTTTGAGCAACTAGAGGTAATTAGGACGAATTGGATTTTTCTCTTCCTCTCTTCTTTCCTTTCTTCCTTCCTTCTTTCCTTCTTTCCTTCTTTCCTTCTTTCCTTCTTTCCT
>NC_058133.1:437891125-437906272 GCF_016433145.1 Gracilinanus agilis | reverse complement strand
GAGGAGGAAGAGGAGGAGGAGGAGGAAGAGGAGGAGGAGGAGGAAGAGGAAGAGGAGAAAGAGGAGGAGGAGGAGGAGGAGGAAGAGGAGAAAGAGGAGGAGGAGGAGAGAGAACAAGTGACACGTTCCAGTTACATTGAATTAATCCCCTTTGCCCCAGTGATTCTTACTTAGATCACTGGTGGTAAAAGCAGATCTATAATGAAGGAGAAGGGATACAAATCAAAACTGAGAGAATAACTCTTGGGACTCAATTTTCATTCCCTGGAGATATCTTGCTATTGACACATAGTTAGCTTTTGCATAGCACTCACAATTTGACAGGCTCTTTATGAATATTATCTCATTCGATTCTCACAATAACTCTGAGAGGTAGATGCTATTATTTTTTTTAAACCTTTACTTTCTGTCTTAGAATCAATACTGTATATTGGTTCCATTGCAGAAGAGTGGTAAGGGCTAGGCTATGGAGGTTAAATGACATACCCAGGGGCCAAAGCTAGTGAGTGTCTGTCGCCATATATGGATTCGGAACCTCCCTGACTCTAGGCCTGGCTTTCACTCCACTGAGCCGCCTAGTTGCCCCTGGTAGATGCAATTATCATCCCCATTTTGTAGTTGAGGAAACTGAGGCAAACACTCGTTAAGTTACTTGCCCAAGATCACACAGTTAGTAAGTGTCCAAGGTTGGATTGGAGCTTAGGTCTTCTTGATTCCAGGACCAACCACTTAGTTGCCTCTAACTAGCTTTTGCCTCTAAATAACTTTGATTAGTTTTTCTCAAGACCCTACCCCAAGCAGGTTGGTTTAGCTTTTCCTCCAAATATATTAAAATCATCTTTGAGACTTAATTAGTCCAGACTTAAACCATTGGATGGGTTTTCTAGTGGCTCAAATATAAAAACCAGTGGAAAAAGAATCAGTAGTTCCTTTCTTAGGCTTGATACTAGTTGTGCCTCTGTGGCAAGTTAAGAGACAGGGAAAGTACATTTATCTCAGTCTTGATCAATTCTTGCTGAATATCTTTTTCAGCTATGGCTAAGTAAACTTCTTTTGGTTATCTGTTAGGTAGCCTGACTATCTCATTCTGTTCCAGTTTCAAACACGAATCACTAGGCTAGCTTGCTGGAGTCAGTACTGGACTATACAACATTTTGGCATTAATTGGAAGGACTGGATTTGAATGGTCCTTTTGAAGTGGAGAAAGGGCAATGTGGAGGGATGATACAGAAGCCCTGTGGCCTCTTGGTCCTTGTATTGCTTTTGTTTTTATTGGCTGTCTACAGGGAGGTGGCCCTCATTGCCCTGGGAGAATTAGAGGGTAAATGGTCACTCAGCAACTACAGAGAGATGTGAGTGTGTTCTGTGTCTCTAAGAACTGTGCCCTGAAGATAATAAATGTCATAAATTGTCTTTTGTTGAATTTACCTAACTTTTGCTTTTGGGGGGGGGGACAGTGATCTTTTGGACAACCTTATTGACTGTAATTTTAGGATTATCTAAGAACTATGTTGAATGAGCTGTTTGGGACTTTTTATATGGCAATTGGGAGCCATTGGGAACACTGCCACTTTGTTGGGACTCTGGTGAAAGGCCCTTGAAAAGAAAATGTTTGATTGTCCTCAGAAGCCCAGAAACTTTTCTGGAATTGAGGATATTGGATAAATGTGCCACATATAGCCCAGTTGATTCAATCAGGCTGGATTGGGGGAGGGAGGAGAGGTACCATATTAGTTTAACAGGAGAAACAGCTTCTATTATTATCCCTGTGCTCTGTAATTCTCTTTTTCATTGGGACTTCCATTTAGTGGTGGGTGAGAAAAGTCCCCTGTGGAATGGGCTTAGCACAGACCCCAGATACCTTACTCCAACTTGCAGAAACACTGACTTCTCATGTGTAGCAAGTAGAGTAGGTACACTGGTCTGGCCAAATTTTGCTTTATGTCTTTTTCCTTGAGTACAAATTGGTTAGCTCTCCTGAGTGGGATACTCCTAACTTTGGCAGCGGTTTTATGAATTCAAGATGTCAAGAGTTTTTGGGACTCAGAGCTAATTGTTGGCAGAAGGAATTTTCTGCATCAGAGATTATTATGACTGATGGGAGGAGAAACTTAAGTAGGTTGTGGTCCAGGATAGGGGAACAGCTGCTCCATAGACCATGGTCTAAGGAGGCAATCATAGTGTTCATGGCATCGCTAGATCTTGGCATAGAAGGGGATATGAATACAAGCCTGATAGTTCTTGCCTTCAAGGAATTTATATCCGAATGGGGGAAGACAAGACATATAGAGGAGTGGTGGCCAGGGGAGGTATTTCGGACAGAGAAGTTAGAGTGAATGGTAACTGCAGTCATAAGACAATTGATTGCCATGTCCTTACCAGGAATGGTAATATTGATTTGGTTACTATTTTCATACCTTGAGTTGAAAAGAAGGTGAAGGTCAGTGTGGCATAGAGATGGCCAGTAAGTATCATGGGAGTCCAAGACCCAGCAAGATAAGGTGAATCTTCCCAGGAGGTATGCAGGATCACAAGTGTGGATCCTTAAATTCAAGGTAGAAATAGTCTGGGTAGCATAGAAGTGGCCAAGAAATGGATACCTTACTCCAGAGGACACTGAAAATTGATGACGATGGTGGAATTGATGTCGTCTATGCTGTGACCCTGATTTTCCTGGTTTTGCTCCTGCTCATCATTGCTCTACACTGGAAGATATACTATATACTGTAAACCTAAGCATTTCTGACCATATGGACTGGATATTTAAGATTCAGTACTTGATCCTTCCAAAAATGGGAAGGAGGCAGAACCTGAGCTTTTTTTTTTTTTTTTTGTATACACATGGTTAAGAGTCTTTATTTTAGTTATTCTAGTTTTATTTTTATTTTATTTTATTTTTTATGAACATAATTTGAAAATTTTTATTTATTTAATTAATTAAGAATATTTTTCCATGATTCCATGATTCATGTTCTTTCCCTCCCCTCCTTTCACCCCCCTCCTATAGCTGATGCATAATTCTACTGGGTTTTTACATGTGTCATTGATCAAAACCTATTTCCATATTATTAATATTTGCATTAGGGCGATCGCTTAGAGTCTACATCCCCAATCATATCCTCATCTACCCATGTGATCAAATGGTTGTTTTTCTTCTGTGTTTCTACTCCCACAGTTCTTTCTCTGAATGTGAATAGCAGAACCTGAGATTTCTGACCTTCATTTTCTTCTATATTCTGTCATTCCTTTAGGGGAGTTACATTTAAAAAAAATCTTTTAGCTGTAATCTTCCTGTTAGTATTTTATTTAAAATAATTTCATTGATGTTCATTAGGGATATTGGTCTATAGATTTCTTTCACTGTTTTAATTCTTCTTGGTTTAGGGATCTGAACCATATTTGTGTCATAAAAGGAGTTTGGAAGGATTCCTTCTTCCCTATTTTTTCAAATAGTTTATCTAGTATTGAAATTAGTTGATCGATAGAATTTGCTTGTGAATCCGTCTTGCTCTGGGGCCTTTTTCTGAGGGAGTTCTTTGATAGTTCAGTTTCTTTTTCTGTGATGGAGTTAAGTATTCTATTTTCTATTTTGTTAATACAGTTAGTTTACATTTTTGTTAAGTACTTATCTATTTCACTTAGATTGTCAGATTTATTGGCATATAGTTGAACAAAGTAACTTCTAATAATTACTTTAATTTCTTCTTCATTCATTGTGATTTTGCCTTTTTCATTTTTGATACTGGTAATTTAGTTTTCTTTCTTTTATTTTATCAAGTTAACCAATGGTTTATCTATTATCTATTTATTTCATAAAACCAACTCCTTGTCTTATTTATTAGTTCAATGGTTTTCTTACTTTCAATTTAATTAATCTCGCCTTTGATTTTCAGGATTTCCAATTTGGCATTTAATTGGGGATTTTTAATTTATTTTTTCCCTAGTCTTTTTTTTTTCTTCAGTTGCAGAGGGCAGTTTAATTTGAATTATGAAGTAAGAAGTCAGACTACAGAGAGTTTAGAAGAGAGTTTAGTGAGGAAGTAGAGGTCCTACTTGTAGATTTCTTTCTCAAGGAATTCAGTCACATAAAAAGAAGGAGAAATATAGGATAATAATTAGTATGGATAGATGGATCAGCTGAGCTTTTTTTTTTTAAAGGATGAAGGAGACAAGACATGTAGACATGTTGAGTTTACAAAGCCTATTAGACATACAGTTTGGAATATTCAAAAGGTGATATAGGGGACAGTTGAGTGGCTCAGTGGATTGAGAGTCAGCCCTAGAAATGGGCGGTCCTGGGTTCAAATTTGATCTCAGACACTTACTAGCTGTGTGACCCTGGGCAAGTCACTTAACCCCCATTGCCTAGCCTTTACTGCTCTTCTGCCTTGGAGCCCATACACAGTATTGATTCTAAGATGGAAGGTAAGGGTTTAAAAAAAAAAAAGGTGGTACAGTGGATAGAGCATTGTTTCTGGTTTCAGGAAGACGTGAATTCAAATCTATCTCAAACACTTAATAACTGTGTGACCCAGGTAAAGTCACTTAATCTCTGCTTCAGTAACCTCATCTGTAATGTGGGGATAATAATAGCACCTGCCTCCTAGGGTTGATGTGAAGATCAAATGAGATAATATTTGTGAAGCACTTGGTATAGTGCTTTAAGAGTTATATAAATGGAATTGTAAAATGCCAGAAAGCAATTACCAAAAATTGTTTCTATATGTAATTGAAAAAAAATAAGACTGCTATAAATATTAGCTTGCTATTATGATGCAAAGCTGGAACTCAGGAGAGACACGAGGACTGGGTATATAGATTTGGAAATCATCAATATATAGATGATAATTAAACCCACTGATTTCTGATGAGGTTACCTAAAGAGAATACAAAGAAGAGAAGTGGAGCTAGGGCAAAGCTTTGGAGTTTAATCACAATTGGATGGGGATGGGGGCCTTGCCTTGGAGAACTTGCTCTGGCAATTTGGGGCTCCCCCCAGGGGCTTCACTTTGTCTGCTCCTAGCATAGTATCTAGCACACTCAAAAAAAAATACACTTGTATTAAATTACATTGAATGGAATCAAGAATTGGACTTTTCTTCTCCGAGTGTCTTTAATTTTAGCTATGGAATGACCAATAGAGTGGAAAGGGAAGGAAAGGAATCCCAAGGCATGTATGTATGTGTAGGGAAGCCTAAAAAGCTCACATTGTCCTCCTTCTTCTTCTATGGCAAACATTATTACGGGTGACAGAGGCCAAGAAGTTTTCTGGGCCAAACTCTAGAATATTATTTCCTAATCCTGATTTTGACACTGAGTGATTCTAATTAATTTAAGGGTCTTTCCCCCCCCCCCAAATCCTCAAAAAAAATTCCTAAAAGAAAATGAACTTTGACTGATTTTAATTTTCAAAACTAAGACATGTCATAGGACACTTTCAGTAGGAGGAAGTTTGGGCCATGGGATCATATAACATTGTTCAATAGCTGTTATGCAACTTCAAAATGCTTAGAAACCAGTACTTAACACACAGTACTGGCACACAGTAGGCACTTAATAAATCTTTATTAAATTGGATTACTGAAATGAGTAGAAATCATGAGGATTCAAGCTCACCCTTTAGATCTAATGGACCAAAGAGCATGGGGAATGACCCGAATTTCCTAAGGAAGCCACCTCCTCTCAGGGTGACTGTAGGAGAACATCTCCCTCAATAAGAATTCGTCATCCTGTCTGTCTCCTCTGAGCCTGTCTGTTTAGGGTTAAGTACCAAACAACAACAACAACAAAAAAAAAACACCAAAAAAAGCCAGATCCCTCTGCTTGGATTCTTCTGGTTGGTTGAGGAAGAAAAAGGAGAGAAAAGGAAGAAGGAAGAAGTCACGTGCTTAAGGTTTCTATTCATCATAAGCTTCTTCCCAAAAGGAGTAAAGGGGGAATTAGATAGCTCTGGGAACTGGTAACTGGAGATGGAGCTTTTCACCTGTATAGACCACCTGTTTGAATCTGGCGGGGCTCAACGCCGGGACCGAAGGCTGCCGCCACCGCCTGACAGCTGCTTGGTGGGGGACTCAAAATGAGCCAGTGGTCTTGTTTTAGTTCCTAGAGACAGGTGGGTGTCCGTGTCACCAGGCCCCCTCGCACTTGGCCTGGTGGTCTCTGTTGAGCCATCCAGGTCTGGGATATCAGAGGGACGGACCCTGTCTCCTTCCGAGAAGTAGGAGGGCCACATCCTCTTGGAACTGAGGTGGAACTCCCGTAGGATTGGTCCAAGAGAGTATGCGGGCTGTGTTGGAAGAAAGGATCAGAGATCCAGAAGAGGATCCTCAATGCCCGCTGGTCCAACTCCCATCTTTTACAGATGGCCCTAGATATAGAACGTTAAATGATTTACCCTCAGTCACATAAGCAGTGTGAAACAGGATTTGAATTCAGCTTTTATGATTCCAAGCCCATATTTTTTTCTTTTTATTTATTTATTTTTTTTAAGGCAATGGGGGTCAAGTGACTTGCCCAGGGTCACACAGCTGGGAAGTATCTGAGGCCAGATTTGAACCTGGGACCTCCCATCTCTAGACCTGGCTCTCAATCCACTGAGCTACTCAGCTGCCCCACCACCCATGCCCATCTTTTTCCCCACTGTATCATACTCCTTCTTAAAGTGAGGCTTGTCATGCCGATTATATTAATAATGAACAACATAGATAAAGGGGGAGATGGGTTTTAACTGGAAGATGCTGTGGAAATAATGATGTTAATATTATATATGTACACATACCACATATATTTTTTATTATATTTTAATTTTGAATATTTTCTCCTAGTTACATGTTTCATGTTCTTTCCCTCTCCCCAAGCCTCCCTAAACCCCCTTAGCCGATGCACAATTCCACTGGGTTTTTTCACTGATCAAGACCTAATTCCATATTATTGATAGCTGGACTAGAGTTATCTTTTAGTGTCTTCATCCCCAATAATATCCCTATCAGTCCATGTGTTCAAGCAGTTGTTTTTCCTCTGTAACACATATAATATAAATAACCTTGGGGGTAGCTGGGTAGCTCAGTGGATTGAGAGCCAGACCCAGAGATGGGGGTCCTAGGTTCAAATCTGGCCTCAGACACTTCCTAGCTGTGTGACCCTGGTCAAGTCACTTAAACCCCATTGCCTAGCCCTTACTGCTCTTCTGCCTTGGAACCAATACAGAGTATTGATTCTAAGACGGAAGGTAAAGGTTTAAAAAAATAATATAAATAACCTTGTCCATAAGGGAGAAAAAGGATGGAGAATTGAATATAATATAGTAGTAGTAGATATTCAGGGTTATTAAACCAGTTTGGCATTCAAAGTCTTTCACAAACCTGACCCTTCTCTCCCCTTTTCCCCCTTATTAATTATTCACATCAATCTACTCCCTCTCCTCTTTGTCCTCTCCAGTCTCTGAATAAGGCACAGGACTTTCCCTCCTTTCTTCCTCTTCATCTATTATTAGCATTTCCCCAAAGGCAGCATCTAAGTAGGTGAGATACTGCAGATGACTGCATCGAGAAGAGACAGTGTGATGCTGAATTTAGAGTTGGAGATCTTGGGTTCCAACAACAGCTCTGTGGGATTTTTGGGCAAGTACAGACTTTCTGGGATTCTGTTTCTTTCTCTTTTTAATTATTTTTTTATTTTGAATATTTTCCCATAGTTAAAAATTTCACATTCTTTCCCTCTCCCCCAAATCCCCACTCCTTGTAGCTGATACACAATTCCACTGGGTTTTACACGTATCATTGATTAAGACCTACTTCCCATATTATTGATAGTTGGACTAGAGTTATCATTTAGTGTCTATATCCCCAATAATATCCCCATCAACCCATGTGTTCAAGCAGTTGTTCTTCCTCTGTGTTTCTCCTCCCACAGTTCTTCCTCTGAATGTGAGTTTTCTTTCTCATAAGTCCCTCAGAATTGTCCTGGGTCATTGCATTGCTGCTAGAATGGGGGTTCCATTTCTTATTGATCAGATCAAAGGGTTCTGACTAGATGGTCTCTAAGAACCCTTGTAGCTCCAAACCTGTGGCTTGGGTATGATTTAAATTTTTTGGAACACTCCTGGGGTTGGCGATGTTGAGAAAAATTTCAGATAAAACTATGCTTTTAGTGATTTGCAACATGTCATCATAGCATCCCCTCTAGAATGTTCTTTTCTCTATTACTTTTCCCCTCACCCTCTGCCTCCTGATGCTAGAAATGGAGCTGGCAGATAATGAGAAGAGCCATGGGGAAGACTGAGGTTCACCCGGAAGCTTTGTGGGGCCTCTCTCTAGTGGTCCTTGAAGCCCACAGTTTGGAGGATAGATGAAAGGTTAAGTAAAAAGACCTGTGAAAAAGGATCCCACTTGAATGCAAATACAACCAAAATGTTTCTTCTGAGGAGGAAGCCTCTGGGTCTTTTAAGTTCTCACTTCCCAGTGGTGTCTTGTGGGGCTGCCCACCGTTTGAAAGTTCAAACACAGCATCCTGGACAGGTAATGCCTCTCTGGGCAGCCCGATTATCAACACTTTGGGCTTCTCCTCAAGCCGGTGGAAGCCCGGCCGGCACCTTAGCTCCACGCAGGTGTGAATTTCCATCAACAGAGGAGTTGGAGAACTTGAGAAGAGGAGGCCAGGCATATTGCCAGGAGTCCCTTTGATCTCTGACACCTCTTTCAGGGTCATTTGGGAGGTGAGGGAGGGGAAGGAGGTGAAGATTCCTGGCTCCCCGGCCAAGTGTTGATGGTTTGGACTCATGAAACCCTTCACATCACAAAGGGAGTTTAATAAAGCTGAAACTTTCCAGGGAAGTAGGAAACAGGGAGCACTGCAGGATGGTAACTCAAATGGTTAATGGGCTCTGAGAAAATATAAGTGCACATATACAAGTAAAGCTTTTCTTTAATGAGAGCCCCTGGAGAGGGTCTAAGATGGGAAGGGCTAATGTTTCTCAGATGTTGATGATTTTAATGTTCTTTTTTTTGTTTGTTTTATTCAGAAGGACCGTTCCTGCTGCCTTGCCAGGGATGGAGGCAAAGAGATTTGTCGACTCTTAGAAATGGAAGTTATTTGAGTCATTCCCCTGCCTGCTGCCTCTAGGCAAGACCATCTCTAAATTATACAAAATGGTTGATTATTAAACCTATTACAATTTCTCTGAGTCTGGATAAAAGTAAGTGGTCAGTTTCTTTTTTCTTTTTCTTTAAAACAAACCAACCCCTACCTTATGTTTTTGGAAAGATAGGAAGTATAAGTTCCAAGGCAGAAGAATGGTAAGGGCTAGGTAATGGGGGTTAAGTGACTTGCCCAAGGCCACACAGGTAGGAAGTGTCTGAGGTCAGATTTGAACCCAGGATTTCCCATTTTCAGGACTGCCTCTCTATCCACTAAGTCCCTCAGCTGCCCCTTGGTTCTTTTTCTTACAGAAGATGAGGTTATATATTCAGATGATAGACCATAACATCCAGGATACAATACCTTCTCCTAGATATCACCCTAGACACTTCCTAGTTGTGTAACCCTGGCAAAGTCACTTCATCTTGCTTGCCTCCGTTTCCTTAACTGTTGGATTTATTTATTTGTTAAATAATTATTAAATATGATCGTTATGATAATAGCACTTATTTGCCAGGGTTGATGGGGAACATTAACTGAGACAATATTTGTATAGCGCTTAGCATACAGTG
This sequence comes from Gracilinanus agilis, assembly GCF_016433145.1. NCBI lineage: Eukaryota > Metazoa > Chordata > Mammalia > Didelphimorphia > Didelphidae > Gracilinanus > Gracilinanus agilis. The sequence continues at coordinate 437,896,565 of NC_058133.1, read as the reverse complement.
CCCGAATCAGAGCAGGCATTTATTAAAGACTTATTTCCATCCTTCCCAGCAGTCTTTAATTTATGTGAATGAACCCAGTTGACTTTAGAGCATTGTGCTAAAGGGGCCACAAGAATTTAGCCTTTAGAAAAGCTACTTAATGCTTTGGAGTCTCAGGATTTAGGATTGGGATAGATTCAAGAAGTCATCTAGTCCAATCCTGCCATTTTATAGATGAGGAACTGAGAGGAGCAAAGTGACTCTTCCAAAACCAAAAGGTAGTAACAGCTGGGACTTCAATCCCAGGTCCAGTGACTTCAAATCCAGTTTATTCAGTAAGGTTTTGAGTTGTATACTCATTAGCCCAAGGGATTTGTTATGTTCAGCTTTTATTTTATTTTTTTTAAACCCTTATCTTCTTTCTTAGTATCTAAGACTGAAAATCAGCAAGGGCTAGGCAATTGGGGTTAAGTGACTTGCCCAGGGTCACACAGCTAGGAATTATCCGAGGCTAGATTTGAACCCAGGTCCTCCTGACTCTAGGCCTGGTTCACTATACCCTGTGTTCCCAATCTCTACCTCTGTGTTCTGCTTTGAAAACAAAACAAAACAGCTTATTTCCCTTCTACTGGAGGTCACATTTGCAAGATGGCTAGTTTGGGTGAAGGGTTCAGTTTGTGGGTGTGAAATATACTCAGTTTGGGTTCAAGTCTTACTTATACTACTTACTAATTGTGTAATCTAGGATAAGTTAACTCCCTATCCTGAGCCTCAGCTTTCTTATCTGTAATAATAATAGTAGTAAAAATGACAATAGCAATAATAATAGTAGCTAGCATTTGTGTAGCTCTTTAAAGTTTGCAGAATGCTTTAACAATATTTTACCATTTTCACCTTTACGACAACCTTGGGTGCTAGGGTGGCATTATTATTCCCATTTTACAGATGGGTAAACTGGGGCACAAACGCTTCCTGACTTGCCCTGGGTCACCCAGCTAGTAAGTTATCAGTGGTTGGCTTTGAGCCTAGGTCTTCTTGACTCTACTTTGCCACCTAGCTGTAAAGTGAGAGTACTGGATTAGTTTATCTAGAGTCCCTTTTGTCTCTAAAATTGAAGAACCGTAGTGAACTGGCTTGTATAGAGAGCGAACCCTGGTGGTACTTTAAGCATAATGCTCCAACCAACTGAGCTAATGAGCTCATCAACGGACACTGAAGGCTGCTGAGGGAAGAGATTGGTGTCCATTTAAATTCTGGGCCCCCAAGAGTTTACAAAACAAAACAACCCCAAACCCAGATCAGGCTAAATCATTTCTTGTTTAAAGTAAAAATTGGGCAGCTCTTTATAGAAGAGGGTCACTCTTCTTATTTTGTCCTTCTCCCCTTCCCTAGACCTGGTTTCTTAAGTGGTATTTACACAGACTTTTCCCTCCCTTGCTTACGGACACAAGGTCTAGGTTGGGCAATGACTCAGAACTGGCTCTATTGCTTGGTTTTAAAAATATCCAGGCTTCTTGTCCTCATCCCATAAACACCCACAACTATGACAGAGATATGAGTTGTCCCTTCCCACTTATCCAGGCTCCTCTTCCATCCAGCTCCCCTCCTCCACCCTTTAAAGTCTCTTTTTTCCATTCAAGGCTACACTTGAAGTTCACTGTAGCTATGCTATGGGTGCCAATAACAATCATGGTGCTCTTAAAAATGGGCACCTCTTCCCTGGTCCATTTCCCCACCCCAAGCTTCTCTGTTCCCTCTCTGTTTTTCTTGGGCTCTTGCATCACTTTCCTTTTTCATTTTGCACTCCTTTCTTCCCATGCCAGCAGATCTCAATACAGCTCTGGTATATTGGAAAGTGAATTTTACCAGGGAATCAAATGACCTCTGGCTGAAGAGGGCAGAGGCAAATTTAGGCTTGAAGGCAGGAAAAAATTCCAGACAATTAGTGCTACCCAAACTGGAATAGGCTGGTAATAGAGCCTCCATTTTGGAAGTCTTCCATAAAAGGCTGAATGATGGGAGCAGCCGGGTGGCTCAGTGTATTGAGAGCCAGGGAGGTCTGATGGTTCAAATCTGACTTCAGACACTTCCTTAGCTGTGTCTTGGCAAGTCACTTAATCAATTGCCTAGCCCTCACCACTCTTCTGCCTTGGAACCAATACACAGTATTGATTCTAAGATGGAAGGTAAAGGGTTAAAAAAAAAAGCCCTCACCGCTCTTCTGCCTTGGAACCAATACACAGTATTGATTCTAAGATGGAAGGTAAAGGGTTAAAAAAAGGGTGAATGACCACTCATTAAGTAGGCTGTAGAGATTTTGTTTTAAAACCCTTACCTTCTGTCTTAGAATCAATACTGTGTATTGGTTCTAAGGCAGAAGAGTGGTAAGGGCTAGGTAATGGGGGTCAAGTGACTTGCCCAGGGTCACACAGGTAGGAAGTACCTGAGGTCAGATTTGAACCCAGGACCTCCCACCTCTGAGTTTGGCTCTCACTTCACTGAATCACCCAACTGCCCCCTAGAGATGTTTTTTTCCAAGCATATTTTGTGTGCGTCAGGCATGACATTAAGCACTGGGGATACAAAGAAAGACAAAAGACAGTCTTTGCTTTTAAGAAACTCACCATCTAATGGAGGAGACAATATGCAGACAACTCTGTATAGACAGGCCACTTAAAGGGAAAATGGGAGATAATCAATAGAGGGAAAGCTCTAGTATGAAGGGGGATCAGAAAAGGCTTTCTGCAGGAAGTGAGATTTTAGTTAGGACTTAAAGGAAGCCAGGAAAGTCAGGAGGCAAAGATGAGGAGGGAGAGAACAGAGTACATCTATTTGATCCTGGAAGGGATAACAAGCTAGTGGAGTTTATCAAGTAGATCTGTGCTTTAGAAAGCTCAATGGACAGCTGATTAGAGGATGAATTGGAGTGGGGAGAGACTGGAAGCAAAGTGGCTATTGCAACAGTCAAGGTGGGGAGTGGTGGGGACTTGCACCAAGGGGATGGCAGTGTCAGAGTAGGGAAGCGGGTGGTGTGTGAGAAAGATGTTACAAAGGTAAAATGGAGAGGAGTTGGCAATAGATTAGTTATGAGGTGGTGGCAGAGAGAGTAAGGAATGGCGTAGGATGCTTAAATTGTGAGCTTGGGCAACTGGCAGGGTGGTGGTAACCTTGAGAGTAATAGGGGAGTTGATTAGGATTAGACAGGCTGGTCTGGAGAGGATGATAGTGAGTTCCATTTTGGGTATGTTGAGTTTAAGGTGTCTGAGGGACATCCAGTTTGAGCTGACATTGGACCTTGAAAGAAAGGAGGGCTTTCCATAGATGCATATGGGATCGCGAATCGGGAGAAGCCATTGCATGTATGGAGGATGTCATGAGGCTCTCAGGAGACAGAAAGTAGCTAGAAGTTTGAGTACATAAGGGGAGTAGAATGAGAGAAGCCAGGAAAGGTAAGATGTCAGATTTCTGAGGACCTTGAAATGCTGGTTAATACTTCGTTCCATTGGTAATGGAGAGCCATTGAATATTTGTGAGTAGAAGACTGGCGTGATCATTGTAACGAATTTGGAAAATTACTTGGGTTATAGAGTGCTGTAAAAGATGGATTGGAGAAAGGACAGACTGCAGATGGGAAGACCAAGGCGATCATAATATAATTTAGGCCAGAAGAAACAAATGATGATAGAGATAATCCAAGGGGTCAATATTATAGGAAGCAGATGAATTCTTAGGTGTCTTCCAACTTTAAATTTCTTTCATTTTATCAATACACCTTAAAGTTGTTTTTTTTTTTTTTTGAGAGAGACCAGGCATTATACTATAGGGTAAATAATGGTAACTTGAAGTCAAGAAAGTCCTGAGTTTGAACCTTGACTCTCTTACTACTTAAAGTGATCAGCAATTTTTGTCATTACTACTTATTTGTCAAGTGACATATGATAGTTTTTATTTTTATGTATAAATCCTATCCATAATTAGCATGTGAGCCCTTGAAAGATAGAGGCTTATTAAATTAGTATTTCCTTATTGCTAACTTAGTATCCTGATCTCAGTAGGTGAATAATAAATATTTTACTAATGATAATTTCAAAGACTTTAGTGTTTTTATTGATAATTTTTGTTTTGATAACGCCTTAATTTTCAAATATATCCCTTCCTTTTCTCCTGACCATTAAGCCAGCTTTTATGAAAAGAATCAAAAGATAAAGAACAAGGCAGTTCAGAAAAACTAAATCAACACATTAGTAGCCTGATCATGTATGTAGAATTTCATATCTATAATCTTCCACCTCTGGAAAAAAGGGAGAGAAGTTCATTTTCTCAGATGATAATTTTCTAAAAGTTCCTAGGCTGAGATAGAGCCAATAAATTTTTGGATCATAGGTTTGTTTTCAGCCTATTTCCCTCTGCTGTTTTTAATGTTACTAACCAATCAGATTGTGTTACATTTATTCCACCCACTAGAAAGAGGAGGTGGAAGGAAGACCTTCCAAAGGCACAATCAGTAACAAACTCAGTGGTGGGATTTGTAAATTTATCAGAGTATTCATTTTATATCCTGTTATGACAGTTGGTGTTTTCCCCCAGATTATCAGGTTTGAAATCATTTACAATTTCTGTTTTCACCTGTGAGAATTGGTCAAAATTTTGTGATTTAAAAAAATCCTTAAGTTTTAAGTGAGTTTTTTGGGCCCATTTATGTTTTCCATACATTTATTGCCACTGGAAAATGGTACTAAGTGTTACTACACAAGGAAAGGCAGAAATATATTTGTAGCTCAGGCAGGCACTCAATTCCCAGAAATCTTCAGGCTCTTTATTTCCTTGGATTGGGGCTATCTCACCAATTTGTTAGATCAGGGTCATGTCCCCATAGAAGCAGCCACCATGTCATGGACACTTGGTTATAACTCTTTATCAGATTTCTTAGGGGCAACCTTGGTATGGTTGATATACATTGTGTACTCATTACTGTAGTTATTATTTTTATATTACTCATTACTTATTGTACTTGTTATATTACTCATTATTGAGTTCCCGCTGGTTTCCTTCTCATTTATACAAAATCAGTCATAAACAAAAAACATTTTCTTAATAGTAAGGTAATGAGTAGAAATAAACACAACATTTACTCAATATATGGCAACAACAGCAATAATAAAAATACAACAGTTCACCTATAAATTTGGACAATACTCACCCATCAATGCCCATAGTATCCCTTGGAGATAGTGGGAATAGATTTACCAAAACCTAGAAGTGAGGCATAGGAATAGGGAAACTCATGTGACTGAGAACCATTTATAATCCTGGAAAGCAAATTCATCTTTAGGTACCATGCATCAGTTGCTGAGCAAAACTGCTTCTTTGCTAGCTTACTTTTGGTCCTCATAACTCTCAATCTCTCTCTCTCTCTCTCTCTCTCTCTCTCTCTCTCTCTCTCTCTCTCTCTCTCTCTCTC
>NC_058133.1:437863968-437888220 GCF_016433145.1 Gracilinanus agilis | reverse complement strand
AAAGTGTTACACTCTTTCAGTAGGTGAACAATAAATATTTTACTAATGATATTTTCAATGAATTATTATTCAGTGGTAAGCAGTTCCCTTAAGTTAGAGAACTACCAAGTTCCTCAGATCTGTTCTGGGGCTCTCCTCAGCTGGAACTCACAAAGGCGGCTACTCTTCAAGAGAGCCTGCCAGGCTTTAATAAGTTCTATCGGCTAATTTAGCTCTGACAATTTGCTGTATTCTGCCTTCTGTAAGCAGTGTTTTTTTCTCCCTGGACTCCTCATAGATTTGGAATTTTTCTTTTCTACTCTTCTGCTGGCTTTTTCTTATTTAGCTTCTTTTCTGACTTTTAGTACTGCAAATCAGGGTCTCTTCATAAGTAGTGATGTGAAACTCAACAATTCTACTTTTTTTGTAAGTCTTAAATAATCTTCTCAAAGTCTTCATGTAGTTTTTTTGATTTATAATTTCTGTTATAACTTTTAAAACTCTAAAAATAGTTACAAGCAAATGACTTTATGAACCATGATGCCCTGTGGTCATAACCTAGTCTATATAAGCTCTGTCTTTAAACAGATCCTTTCAATAAATTTATCCAAAGCAAAGTTCCCTATATGGTCCTTGGAAAGGTCTGTCTCTCTTTTAACATTTTATCTGAGAGGCTATGCTTTTTCTCATGTTAATTTTTGTCAGTTTTCCTATACAAATGCCTTTTCTTAAAAAAAAAAACCCTTTAACAATGAAAGTGTATACGTTTGAAAGGAGCCAGACCTTACCAATAAAATAAAATAAATGGAATGCCCTTATTATGAACTACATTGTCCTCTGTAGGTAGAAGTATCCATTTTGCAGATTACCTTAAAATCCTAGTAAGACTTCCATAAAGTTTACTGCTTATCTTAGATATGATTGCTTCCTTGATTATGATGTTTGAAATGTCCCTTTATTTCCCATTTTCTCCTTGGAGAATTTCCGAGGGGGAGAAACATACTTTTCCCTGTTTCTTTATTTCCCAAGAGGAAAAATGCAGACAGAATAATTTTCTAAACCTGCTTTTCCATGTAGGATAGCTCATTTAGACAACTGCATTATGGAAAGGAGGCTCCAACATCATAAATCAAAGAACCTTAGAATCTTGTCATCTTGTCACTGGCTACCTACTAGAGGACAGATTGCAGACATGATGAATCAGTGACCTACTTTGAGGTTGGAAGTCTTGAGGTTTTTTTTTTTTTGTGACTGCCTGTCAAGAGTAATAATAATTATAACAACTCATTTATTTATATAGTGCTGAAAGATTTGCAAAACTTCTCACAACAATTCTGTAAGGCAGGCAGTGCAGATTTGACCATCTCCATTTTGCAGATGAAGCAACTAAGACTATCAGAGGTAAAAAGACTTCCCTATGATTAAATACATAGGGAATATTTTTTTTTTGACATCATGTCCACTCTTATTATGCCATGTTAACCTTCCAAACACAAGTGTACATACACTGGCAGAGTGAATATCACTTGTGCTTCTGTAAATCCTAATTTGTATATTGTGGCATTATATCTCATAATTTGCATTCTGAGCCTCATTATTTGCATTAGGGGAGTAAACAAAAGGCCAATCTGAATGACTTGGCAGACCCTGGACAACTGGGCGTATCTTTTGAGAAAGGAAAATCAAAAAGTCTATTTTCTTTGCTTATTCTCAAGCATGTTTGGTTTCTTATTCATAAGTTAAAGGAGCTGACTTATATGATCTCTAAAGTTTCTTCTGTCTACAAGTTCAACTGATTCTTCTTGGGTTTCACCTTTTGATATTCTAAACCTTTCTGTCCTCAGGATCTTTGTGCTTCATTTATTGGTTTATTTGACAACCTGGTTCCAGATTCTCTTCAGATCCCTAAAGGAAGAGAAAGTCTCTAGGAAAAAGCTGATGAGTAAAGGGGCCCACAATTTCAATTATGTTCCTTTTCCCAGTTGATTACATTAGAAGCTTCATGGAATTTCACCTTGGAAGTGATCTGAGAGAGGCTGAGTTATCTTGCTCCTAAGGAGAGACCATATATATATATATATATATATATATATATATATATATATATACATATATATATATATATATACACCTCTGTGTATTGTCAGGTATATATTCTCCTACATATACTTTCTCCAATTTTGTTTTGCTTTTTCAACTTGGATAAATGGATTTATTTGCTATTCATTCTGTGTTCATTGTAAAACTGGAGTTTGTTGGGAAGAGGGTCAAACCTTGGAAATATAGTTTGGTACATCCAAGCTGGTTGGTGCAGTAGATAGAATGCCAGGCCTGGTGTCGGGAAGACACATCTTTGTGAGTACAAATTTGGCCTCAGACACTTGTTAGCTATGTCACCCTGAGCAAATTACTTAACCCTATTTGCCTTGGTTTCCTCATCTGTCAAAGGAACTGGAGAAGGAAATAACATTCCAGTATCTTTGCTAAGAAGATCCCATAAGGAATCCTCAAAAGTCAAACACAACTGAAAATGACTGAACAATAACAACATCTTTCCCCATTGAGATATAACAATCAGAATCATAGCTCAAACCTAAAAATTATATATCCTAGACTAACATTATTTAGTGGAGCAAATAGATATAATTTTAGTATAATACTCCCTCTCTCTGAGAAGAGCAGAGTGGCAAGTCTCTGGTCCTAATCTCCTTCAAATCCTGGTTGGATTCAAGGTCTCCCTTTGAAAAAATTTTTTTGGGAGAAAGATTCTAAGTATATTTATTATTGCCTCCCTGTAAGCCACATGTAGACAGACCTATGGCCACACACATAATCTACATGGACAGTGTATATACCCACAACCTGCAGTATAAGAATATAAGATGGTGGGCAGCTAGGTGGCTCTGTGGATAGACGGCCAAGCCCAGAGATGGGAAGTTCTGGGTGTAAATTTAACCTCAGACACTTTCTAGCTGCATCACTTGACCCCAATTGCTTAACCCTTTCTGCTCTTCTACCTTAAAAAGATATCAATTCTAAGACAGAAGTTAAGTTTTTTTTCTTAAGACAGTTAAGTGTTTTTGTTTAAGACAGTAAGATAGGGATATAAAAGGAATGGGACTAACATGAAGGTCATGAGGGATCGGAAAGTTGTCGCCAGGGAAGCGAACTTTATTACTTTTTCTTTTCTTTTTTTCTTTTTTCTTTTTCTTTTGAATATTTTCCCATAGTTGCATGTTTCATGTTCTTTCCCTCTCCCCCAAACCCTCTTAACCCCCCTTAGCCGACACACAATTCCACTGGGTTTTACATGTATCATTGATTAAGACATAATTCTATATTATTGATAGTTGGACTAGAGTTATCATTTAGCGTCTTCATCCCCAATAATATCCCCACCAGCCCATGTGTTCAAGCAGTTGTTTTTCTTCTGTATTTCTTCTCCCATAGTTCTTCCTCTGAATGTGGCTAGTTTTCTTTCTCATAAGTCCCTCAGCCTTGCTCTGGATTCTTGCATTGCTGCTAGTAGAGAAGTCTGTTATGTTCGATTGTACCACAGTGTATCAGTCTCTGTATACAATGTTCTTCTGGCTCTGCTCCTTTCGCTCTGCATCAGTTCCTGGAGGTCTCTCCAGTTCACCTGGAACTCCTCTAGTTTTATTATTCCTTTTAGCACAATAGTATTCCATCACCAACAGATACCACAATTTGTTCAACCACAGGGAAGCAAACTTTAGCCCAAGTAGTCTACAGGGATTTAGAGTGGAGCAATAATGCAGTAGATTGTCACAATCTTCACAGTCGTCATGTTGGTTTGTTTATTGATTCCTGAATAAGAGATGGAAAGTTTGTATGTGTATAAAGTGGGGACGGCCCATGTGGCTATAATAGAGCTGGTGGAGGGTCCCTGGTCCCGTTTGATGTTTAAGGCAGTGGTTACTGGAGTCCTGGGTCCTGGCTCATTCTAGAAGGATGAAGGGTTATCATAGAAGAGGGCGTTGAGACATTTCTCTTCCCAGTTTTCATCAAGGTCATTTTTACCCCAGGGCTCACTTTAATATGAACTCATCATGTTTACCTCTCCCAATTTTCCTATTTTCCCAATCACCCAGGCTAGAAAACCTGAGTCATCTTTGAGTCATTTCTTTCCTTTGCCTCCTACATCCAGAAATCAAGTTATGGTATGTTTCCTGTTGAAAATGTCCATTTTCTCTTTCTGCAGCGACATTGTTATCAGTGTAACACACTGGCTCAGGGTAGTCACACCTCAGCAGCCTGTGGATCAACAGATGACCCAAGACTCTGCAGGGTGATGCCTACAGGGCATCCCTCATGTAGACGTGTGTGTGTGCGCGCGCGCCTCTGTGTGTGTGTGTGTGTGTGTGTGTGTGTGTGTGTGTGTGTGTGCGGCTAGAGGGAGGCAAGATAGGGACCTTCCTACCTCCTATAATGAGTGTGATTTTCATACTATCAAAAATTCTCAGTTGCATGGAAGATGGTTGATTTTTTCCCCCATTTTTTAAGTTGCCTGTGCTACAATGAAATGGATGTCACACACAGGGGGCACCATTTTTTGAACCCTTACTTTTCATTTTATAATCAATATTAAGAATTGGTTCCAAGGCAGGAGAATGATAAGGGCTAGATAATGGGAGTTAAGTGACTTGCCCAGAGTTCACACAGGTAGGAAGAATCTGAGACTAAATTTGAACCCAGCACATCCCATCTCCATCCCTGGGTCTCTATGCATTGAGCCACCTAGCTGCCCTCAAGGGGCACAATTTTTCAAACCTTGCCTAGGATGTATAAATCCCTTCCTCCAATTCTGTGAAGAGGGAAGTGAGTATACTCAGTGTTTATTAAAGGAAACTCAACAGCAGTGAATTCTTGATGAAAGACCAGCCAGCAGCAGCTAGTACCACAGTGGACTATATATTCCAATTCTATTAGTTAATGTACATGTGGGAGTGAAGAGTGGTTTCAGGAAGTGTGTTAAAGCAGTGCTAAATGATACTGGGGAGCCTGAGAGTCTAAATGTATCCTGTGAGTTATTGTAAATCCTTTGGGATTTGATCACTGTAGTGAGACACCTTCCTACCTTTATGTTCTCCTAAGAGAACACCCTGGAAGCTTCACAATTTGTATTTATATGAGTATTTATATATATTGAAAACAGCAGATTAGAGCTGAGACAAAGGCAATGTTTTTACTGGGGATACCAGTGAAGAAGAAAACTGCCCTTTAGGCTAGCTCTTCCCTGCCTTCCTAAAATTCCTTACTGAGACATTCTTCTTTCTTTTTTTTATTTTATTTTTATTGTCATGCAAAACACACATATTGCTTATTGTTATAAAAGCCCACTCATACATAACCAGAACCCCAGGATAAAACCATGAATATGCTGATGTGAAAGTCAACTCCAACAGTTCTTTCTCTGGAGATGGATAGCATTCCCTGCCATAAGTCTTTCAGGACTGTCCCAGAACAGTGAATTGCTGAAAGTAGTCAAGTTTTCACAGATTATCATTGTCCAACATTGCTTTTATTGTGTGCAATGTTCTCCCAGTTGTGCTTACTTCTCTCTGCATCAGTTCCGGCAGATCTTTCCAGCTTTTTCTGAAATCATTTTGCTTATCATTTCTTATAGCCCAATAGCCCATTACCAACATGTACCATGATTTGTTCAGTCATTCCCCAATTGGTGAACATCCCCTCAATTTCCAATTATTTGCTACCACAAAAAGAGCTGCTATAAATATTTTTATATATGTAGGCCTTTCCCCCCTTTTTATTATCTCTTTGGGATATAGACTCAGTAGTGGTTTTACCAGTTCAAAGGATATGCACAATTTTATAGCCCTTTGGATATAGTTCCAAATTGCCCTCCAGAATGGTTGGATTAATTCACAACTTCACCAACAATGCATTAGTGTCCCAATGACAGTCTTCTTTTTTTTAGGGGCAGTCAATGCTATAAGGGAGTTCTGATCTCTGATAGTCACCATCTTAGCCCAGGCACTGTTTGCCTGAAAAAGGAACAATTATAATAGTCTCCTAATTGGTTATCCTTGCCTATAATCTTTTCTTCCCTTCCAAATTATTTCATGTTCCATGGAACAATTTCTCTTTCCTACTCATAAATCTCCAGTGACCCCCCACAGAGAATAAAATATATGTTCTTTGATCTAGTATTCATGATCAATCTTAGCTCCATCTTTTCTCTCTTGTCCTAATTAGCCCCAGCCTATGAATGGGTATGAGAGGAAGAGAGGGGAAGCCATGTGCTTTTCCTGTTGGCATTTAAGTTCAGAGGGCTTAGGGTAATTAATTAATTTTTAAATTTTTATTAAAACCCTTACCTTCTATCTTGGAATCAATACTATGTATTGGCTCCAAGGCAGAAGAGTGGTAAGGGCCAGGCAATGGGGGTTAAATGACTTGCCCAGGGTCATACAGCTGGGAAGTGTCTGGAGCCAGATTTGAGCCTATGACCTCCCATCTCTAGACCTGGCTCTCAATCCACTGAGCTACCCAGCTGCCCCCTTAGGGTAATTAATTTCATCCAAAACTTAATGCTACTGAGTCTTCTGAAGGATAATGGTAAAATGTCATAAACTAGATTGGCAAACTTTTTTGAAGAGTTGTGGCAGAAACTTGTCAATGAACATATCTAGAATGGAGTCCATCATTCTCTTTCCTTCAAATCTTTTCTTCCTCCTATTTCTTTTGAGGGTAACCTTCTAGTTACCAGGCTGGTAATCTGAGTAATCCTGAGTTCTTCTCTCTCCCTGATTTCTTATGTCTAATTAATTACTAAGTCCAGTTGACCATTCACAAGGTTGTGTGATCTGTCCTTTTTTTCCCCTTACATATCCACCTCTCTATTTCAAACCCTCATTACTGCTCACAGGTTCATGTTTAATAATCTCATATTTGGTTTCTCTGATTCCAATTTCTCCCCTTGTTTTGGGTCAGGTGAGTGATTTGGTCAGTCGCCTAGCATTTAAGTGCCTACTCTGTCTCAGGTAATATACTAAGTTCTAAGCTACAAAGAAAATAGCTAGCATTTGCATAGTATTTTCTAAATATCATCTCATCTTTATATCTTTATAACAACTCTAGGAATCAGGTGCTATTATTATCCTGCTTTTACAGATGAGGAAACTTTGTGAGACAGAAGTTAAGGGACTTGTTTAGGGTCACACAGCTACTATATATCTAAGGCTAGATATGAACTCAATTATTCCTGGTTCTGGGTCCAGTATTCTCTCTATTACATCACCTAACTGCCAGTCCAATGATATGTCTTAGGACTGGAATGCAATAAAAAAACCATGACCTATAAAATTCATAAAAATTAAAGAAATTTGGAAGGCTACAATTACTAATAAATAAATGAAAAATGTATTTATAAAATGTTTATTGTATGCCAAACACTGTGTCAAAAACCACCAATGACATAAAATCAAAGGGGATTGATGGATAGGGAGGGATACTTTGGTTTGAAATTTTTGGTGAATGGAACTATAAGGGAATAGTTTGATACATCCTTTAGCAGGGAACTGAAGGATTCACCCATCAAAACTGTAGCGCCCCAGGGTAGGAGTTCTGGGCATAAAAGTATTAAGTCTTCTTAATTTTTTAGTTTAATTAATTGATTTTCTGGACCAGGCTTCATGTTGGCTACTAAGAAGTCCAGGAATCCTAGCTTTTGAGACAAGAACTCACTATTTGACAAAAACTGCTGGGAAAATTGGAAAACAGTATGGGAAAAATCAGGTCTAGATCAACATCTCACCTCCTATGACAAGATAAATTTAAAATGGGTAAATGACTTGAATATAAAGAATGAAATCATAAATAAATTAGGTGAACATAGAATAGTATACCTGTCAGATCTGTGGGAAAGGAAGGAATTTAAGACCAAGCAAGAGATAGAGAATATTACAAAATGTAAAATGAACAATTTTGATTACATTAGATTAAAAAGGTTTTGTACAAATAAAACCAATGCAACCAAAATTAGAAGGAAAGTAACAAAGTGGGAAATTTTTTTATAACAAAACTCTCTGACAACAGTTAATTTTCAAAATATATAAGGAACTAAGTCAAATTTACAAAAAAGAAAGCCATTCCCTAATTGACAAATGGTCAAGGGATATGAATAGGCAGTTCTCAGATGAAGAAATCAAAACAGTCAATAATCATGAAAAAGTGTTCTAAATCCCTTCTGATTAGAGAAAAATTGTGGTATCAGATGGTGATGGAATACTATTGTGCTGAAAGGAACGATGAACTAGAGGATTTCTTTTTGAATCGGAAAGCTCTCCAGGAATTAATACAGAGCAAAATAAGCAGAACCAGGAAAACATTGTACACAGAAACTGAACATTGCAGCACAATCAAATGTAATACTTTTCTACTAGTAGCAATGCAATGATCCAGGACAACACTGAGGAATTTATGAGAAAGAATGCTATCCACATCTAGAGAAAGAACTGTGGGAGTAGAAAAGCAGAAGAAAAACATATGATTAATCACGTGGTTTGATAGGAATATGGTTGGGGTTTTCCCTTTAAAAGATAATCTATTGCAAATATGAATAATATGGACATGGGTTTTGAATAATGATGCATGTATAGCCCAGTGGAATTGCTTGTTACCTCAGGGAGGGGGGAGGGAAAAGGGGTGGGGAAAATCATGAATCATGTAACCATAGAAAAATATTCTTTTATTTTTAAACCCTTACCTTCCATCTTAGAATCAATACTGTGCATTGGTTCTAAGGCAGAAGAGTGGCAAGGACTAGACAATGGGGGTCAAGTGACTTGCCCAGGGTCACACAACTAGGAAGTATCTGAGGCCAGATTTGAACCCAGGATCTCCTGTCTCTGGTCCTGGCTCTCAATCCACTGAGCCACCCAGCTGCCCCCCAAAATATCCTAAATAAATAAATTAAAAAAAAAAAAAGAAGTCTGGGAGTGAGGCATGGGGTTGGTTGGTCATAAACTCTTGATACTAGAGTTCATTTTAAAAATTTTTATTAGTTTTATTGTCTTGCAAAGCACAGTTCCATATTTGTCATTGTTGTACGAGTACACTCATACATAACCAAAACCCCAAAATAAAACCAAAGATACATTAATGTGAAAGACAGTTCTTTCTCTGGAGGCGGAAAACATTTCCCATCGTGTCTTTTAGGATTGTCCCACATCGTTGCATTGCTGAAAGTAGCCAAGTTTTCACAGATAATCATCATCCAATATTGCTGTTACTGTGTACAAAATCCACCCAGTTTTGCTTATTTTGCTCTGCATCAGTTCCTGCAGAACTTTCCAGCTTTTTCTGAAGTCATCTAGCTTATCATTTCTTATAGCCCAATAGTATTCCATTACCAACATGTACCACAATTTGTTTAGCCATTCCCCAAATAATGGGCATTCCCTCAATTTCCAATTCTTTGCTGCCGCAAAAAGAGCTACTATAAATATTTTTGTACAAGTAAGTTAGGGTTCATTTTTTAATGGATCTGGTGTTCCTAAAAAGATAAGGAGCTTGGTTCTATCTAAATGGAGAACCACTGTCCTGCTCCTTTTGTCAGTTCAGGTTACCTATGCTTCTCCTTAGTTCTGGGATCTTTGCAATAACCCCAGAATAGGATCCAGTGTTTTTTTTGTTTTTTTTTCAGAGTATATCTCTTAGAGGGCATTTCTACATTAGGATGAATTCAACTCTTAACACTTTCTGATTATTTTGTAATGGAAAGTGAATGAAAGGATGAGCTAAATACATAGCTATGAATACCTGTGATTTTTAGGCACTCTCTGGAAAAGGCCTCCATTGTATTATCTATTCTTCACCCCCAATCACTGTTGAGTTTAGGGCTAGGGGCACTGGTTCCCCAATTCAGTGTATAGTAGAGAAGACCCTGGAAATAGCTGTGGGGGATGAGATCGGCAATTATGAAATAACTGGAGAGAAGATAATGGAAGAAGAGTCACGGAGACAAAGTCATGGAGTCCTTGGGGACTGACAGATAGCTCTGTGTAGGATGATTTTGGATAAGGATTACACAGCTGTGGGGGAAAAAACCCATTCCAAGTTGACAAATGTTTCTAGTTATGCTTTTTTTTTTCCAGGAGAATTTTCTAGGGTCCTCCCTGACGTAAACTTTTGAATTTAGAGGTCTGCATTTGTCTTTTCCTCCCTTTTATTTTATGCCTTGGCAATTGATTGGAGTTTGCACAAAACCTAATCTCTGGTTGCTTTTCTAGTAAAGCTCCAATCATCTCATGTCATGCTGAAAAGCAAGCAGATTTGTGTCAGCCCCTTCTGTCTGATGAAATTATGCAAATTACATAGATTAAATTGTTGAACAAATGCCTCATCAGCCTTGCCTCATTGTTTATCATTTGGTACAAGGGATTTGTATGCATTTAACAGTTTTATATATTTAATAGCTATTTGTCTAAGAAGCTTAGCATAATAAAATGCCGCAAACCATTTTTGTCTCCATGGTTTGTATCTAAGTAGAGAGTTTGTTTTTTTCCCAGATTGGACCTCAGAGGTACATAATCCAGAGTCACAAAACACATTTGGTCTGTATGTCTGGGAAAAGGAGACAAGATGACAGGGAAGGTGGGAGGCTCAGGGATCAAATGGTTTACCAGAGCCTTCTTTTGATATACCCATTCCAGTAACACTTAAAATATCATCTAGAAAATCATAAACAAACACGAATATTTCCATACACAAAAGAAGACCAGAAAAAAGAGGATCTTATATGAAACCACGAATCCATTATATATACTTTGTTTTAAAATTTTTATTTTAAACTTGACATAGTGTTATCAGTTATCCTGTTTGAATTGCCTTCTGCTGTCATCTATGTATTTTGAAATGTTATTTTGGATTTTTCCCCCCTTTTCTTTATTTTTGGCACCATTCTTACTGTACTCTTACTTTTGATA
The DNA here is from genome assembly GCF_016433145.1 of Gracilinanus agilis. Taxonomy (NCBI): domain Eukaryota; kingdom Metazoa; phylum Chordata; class Mammalia; order Didelphimorphia; family Didelphidae; genus Gracilinanus; species Gracilinanus agilis. The sequence continues at coordinate 437,877,271 of NC_058133.1, read as the reverse complement.
AATCAATAAACACTTATTAAGTCTTTTCTATGAGCCTGGCCATTGTCTTAAGGACTCATAATACAACTACAAAGATGGAAACAATCTCTACTTGTAAGGAGTTTACATGCTGAACAGAGGGACTACACGTATACATATAAAGATATATAGCATAGATGTGAAGTGAATAAATGCAAGTATTTACAAAATTATGTTAAGAACAAAGTAAATTGGGAGACAGTAGGCATCAGGAAAGGTTAAATGAAGAAGATGGCACTTGAGCTGGTCTCAAAGGAAAAGATGGACTCTATGAAGTGGATAAGGAGAGAATATATTTCAGGCATGTAGGATACCCAGTGGAAAAGCATGGAGATAGTTGATGGAATGTCATCTGTGAAGAACAGAGAGAAGGTCAGTTTGACTGTATCAATCAATCAATCAACATTTATTAAGCACTTAATATGTGCCAGACTCTATGCTAAGTGCTGGGGATACAAAAAGAGATAAAAGACAGATCCTGCCCTTAAGCAGCTTACAATCTATCCAGGAAAGCAATATGCAAACAAACATATACAAAGCATGCCATATGCAGGATCCATAGGAAATCATGAAGAAAGAAGGCACTAGAATTAAGAGGAGCTGAAAAAGGCTTCCCATAAATGATAGGATTTTAATTGGGACTTAAAGTCAGGGAGGTCAGTAGGCAGAGTTGAGGAGGAAGAACACTCCAGGCACCAGAGATGGCCAGAGAAAATGCTCTGGATTACAGAGCATCATAGGATGTGTATTATCCAAAGAAATTGGAAAGGAAGGTGTCCAGGACTTTAAAAGTTAAACAGAAGAACTCATTTTCTTCTTAAGGTAATAGAAACTATTCTAATTTATTGAGCTGGGCCATCACATGGTTGGATCTTTATCTCTTATGATCATTTCTATCTCCTGCCTGGGATCCTTTTACTCTCGTTTCTTTCCTTTCCTAAAACCAATGAAACCAAATGAAGCCACTGCCAATTGTTTTATTTACTTCTCTCTGTGATCTTTGAAGACATTAGAATTATGAAGACATATCCTTTCTCTTCCATCAGATTATAAGCACCGCATCATTGGTAAGCCTTTTTCAATGGCTCAGTTGTATTTATCTTTCTAGGTTTCTCTTGCTTTTGTGTTTTTATTTCAGAGCTCCTGTTCAGCTTTGGTCTTTACATCAGGAATGTCTGAAATTTCTCAATACCAGGTGTCAAATACTAGACGATACCTTTGACAGGAGTGAAAGACATAGTGTAGTTCATGCTGGTTTTGGGATTCTTGCTTGGGCTAACACGCAGGCAATGAATTTGTCTTATATCCTCCTCTGGCTTCTAATACTCTGAAGATACATGGTCGGGTCCTGCCTCTCTGAGCAGAGATAGAAATAAAGGGTCTAGATATGACAGGTTAGAACTAGTATCTAGCTTTTGAAGTCCAATTATTGGATCTGGTGCTGGCTTGTAACTCTCCTGTTCATGCTAGCACTGGCTAGCTCCAGGACCTTTTGTGAAGGTTTTGCATTGGTTTCCCCTCCATTCCTTGTTATTATTGGCTTCTGTACAGTTTCCTGGGGGGTATCTTGTTGGATTTTCCATCAGGATTCCTCTTTCTCTGATGCTCCTGAGGGAGATGGTGCTCATTTCCCTGAGGTGGTACTGCCTTCTTTGGTTTGACCCTCTGCTCTCTTCTATCTTTTTGCCCAATTCTTGACTAAATGGAGAAGCTTCCTTTGAAGTCTTCTCAGATTTTTTTTTTAATTATTGGTCTTCTGTGGCCACTTTCAGATATTCGGGAGTATTTCTGTGGGAAAGTTGGGCTTCTCTATAACATTTCACATTGTCATCTTAACCATTAATCTAGAACTATCCATTTTTACTGAGATGAAATAAACTTTAAAAAACCAGGTGGTTGTAAACATTTATAATAAAAATGATTTGAGTTTTGTTGCCCTGAAAAATATGAATAAGAAGGGCTATCATTTTTTAAAGCTTTGCCTTCTGTCTTAGATTCAATGCTAAGTATTGATTTTAAGGCAGAAAGAGGGAAGGGCTAGGCAGTTGATGTTAAATGACTTGCCCAGGGTTACATGGCTTGGAAGAGTCCATCTAGCTGCCCCTCAGTGCAGGTATTGCTGACTGTATCAGTATAGGACCCTATCCAACAGTTTGCTTTTCAAATTCAGTTACATATTTCAACTCCCCCATTTTATGGATGAGGAAACAATTCTAGAGAAATTAAGAGACTTGCCCAACATCATACAAATAATAAATAGTAGAGCTGGAATTTCAACCCAAGTCCTTTGACTCAAGATTAAACACTTTTTCTACTATTCTAAACTGTTCCAAATTCTAAATCCCTTCTCCACTTTTAATCTTTCTTATCTCTCTCTTTATTTCCAGGGTTAGATCACTACTACTAAACATCCTGGGTCAGTTCCCATGCTGCCAAATTATTAGACAGAACTACTGGGCAAATGAATGTTTTGTTTTTTTTTCTAAACCCTTACCTTCCGTCTTGGAGTCAATACTGACTCCAAGGCAGAAGAGTGGTAAGGGTAGGCAATGGGGGTCAAGTGACCTGCCCAGGGTCACACAGCTGGGAAGTGTCTGAGGCCAGATTTGAATCTAGGACCTCCCGTCTCTAGGCCTGGCTCTCAATCCACTGAGCTACCCAGCTGCCCCCTAGTCCTCCTTGTTTTGATAACATGTTATGGGAAGTAGCAAGGATTAAGTGAAAATCAGTAGTCAGGCTACCTGACATTTGTCTTATCCTTTAAAAATATTTAGCAAAAGTGAGTTCATGCTCTTTTTGGTTTTTATCTAGGCTGCTTTTTTTTTTTTTATGTTTCAGTATCTCCTTCACCTCTCAAAGTTTCTGGCACATAGTAGGTACTTAATAATTATTTGTTGACTGAAGGAAGAAAAAATATTTATTAATTCTATAGCTATTTAATATATAGTAGCCCCTTTATTATATTATAAAGTAAATATAATATATAACATAATGTACCTGATGCAATATTACATATTATATTAATATGCTATAGATATTACAATAGTATGTTTATATATTATATGAATCTATATTATATATAATTATGCTAAAACAATATATGAGAATACATTTTTCCTATATAGAATATAAATATGTAATATTATGTAAATATAAGTAAGAATATATTATACGTTATTATAGTAGCACTTTATTGTGTTTACTAGGTTCCAGGCACTATGGTTCAGTTATACTAATACAAACATTAAAGAAAGAAGGCAGTTCCTGACCTCAAGAAGCTTACATTCTAAGTACAAAGTACTTTGGGGAATAGTGACCAGGAAAGCGAGATTGGGGGGAAATACAAAAAGGAGGGGGAAGATAGGTGTGGAGGATGATGGCAGGCAGATGGTGAAAGAGCCTGGGTAGACAGCTAGATGGAGGGTAAAACTAAAACATGATTGATTGATTAGGTATCAAATTCAGATAGCCAGTCTCCTGACATGGATAGTGGCTAATTCAAAATTCTCGATAGGGACCAGCAAGCCATAAATCATAGAATACAAGACTAGAGCCCATTGTTGCCACTTATCAACTGCCTTATTTTCTCCCTCTTCTATAGACGGAGGAATCTAAGATACACCAATGGAGCATCTTGGAGTAAGTGTCCAGCAGTACATTAGTGAATGATGCTAGTCAAAATCCCGTAAATTAAAATTTTCGGTTCATGAGCAAAAACTTCAAATAAAGCCCTTTTGCTTTTTTATTTACTTGAAATGAGTGAATCTTCAGCAAAAAGAGGGGGGTGCCTTTTGTGTATTGTGTAACTCAGGCACTACTTAAGAGAACTGATGCTTATGGTGTCACTCTTCTGTTATTAAAAGAGTCAGAGGACAAAAGACATTTTCCCACAATTTTAACATAATGTGCATTGTTTGGCATTGTACTCTGGGTAGGGTTTCCCACAGTACATTAAAAATGATGGCTGTGTGGTGTTTTCCAGTTTGAATATGGGGAACATTATGTTTATATACATGCATCTGTTGAAGTAATCATACTGTTTAGCTGTCAGAAAAAACCATGTGCATATCATTAGATGATTGCCCATTTGGATACACACATTCATATCTGTCTGGTTTGTATTGTGAAAATTCAGGTGATGGAAGAAGGAACAGGTGAGGGCAAAGGTTAGAACCATGCCAGCAGAGGTTTCTTTGATTCTACCAGTTGTTCAGGAGCCAAAAGTCTCTCATCCAGTTTCCAAAGGGCAAAAAGAAGTGGCCAGTTGAGAAATTAGTCTGCCACCATATTCCGATGTATTCAGTTGGGATAATTCAGGACACTTTTTAAATTTTAATTTTTTATAAAATCCTTACCTTTTGTCTTAGAATAGATACTAAATATTGGTTCCATAGTAGAAGAGTGGTAAGAGCTAGGTGATAGGGATTAAGTGACTTGTCCAGAGTCACACAGCTAGGAAGTGTCTGAGGTCAGATTTGAACCTGGGACCTCCCCTCTCCAGGTCTGGCTCTCTGTCCACTGAGTGACCTAGCTGCTTCTTCACTTGCACTTAAAAAAAAAGTATTTCTTTGTACCTGTGTAATATCTACGATCTCTGTGTGTGTGTGTGTATGTGTGTGTGTGTGTGTGTGTGTGTGTTCTCAGAAGAATTTCAAAGAACCATCTGAAAGATTATTCCAAATTACTAATAATGAAAGAAACACAAAAAAATAGCTTGAGGGTTTCGTTTCAAACCCACCAAATGGGCAAAGATGACAAAAAATGGGGAATAGTCAATGCCAGAGAGCTTATGGGAAAACAGGTTCATTAATGTTCATTAATATGTTGATGTATCTGTAAATTGATCCAACTATTCTGGTAAAGTTATTTGGAATTATGCTGGAAAAGTGATTAAAATTGCCATATTCTTTGACATAGAGATTCCATATCTAGGTATATACCTTCAAGAAGGTTAAAGATGGAAATGTAGTCCTATATTCACCAAAATATTTATAATAACTCTTTTTGTAATAGCAAAAAAACTGGAATCAATGTAGGTATCTATCCATTGGGCAGTGAATAAATTAATTGTGGCACATGAATGTAATGGAATAGTATTTTGATGTAAAAAAGAATACAGAAAAGCATAGGAAGACATAGGAAATGATGCAAAGTAAGCAAAAGCAGGAAAACAATATACCCGACGACTTCAAACAATGTAAATGGAAAGACCAAAAAAATCCAAAAATGAATGCTGTATATTATAATGACCAAACTTGGGCTGGAAGAAGAGATAGGGAAATGTATCATCCTTCTTTGCAGAGGTTGGGGATTCTGGATATGGAACACTACATATAATATCATCCTCTGTTGGCATAGGTAAATTTCTCAGAGATGCTTTTGTTTCTCTTTTTTACTTTTAAAAATCCCTTCATTCCTCCTTTCCTCCCTTCCATCCTCCCTTTTATCCCCCTTCCTTCCATCCTTCTTCCCTCCCTCCCTCCCTTCCTTCCTTTCTTTCTCTCTCCCTTCCTCCTTTTTATTCTGTTTTTGACTCTTTTTTTTAAAACAAAGGATGGCTATGGTTTGGGGAAGGGGGAAAGGATATATTTGGAAATGAAGGTGCTGTTAAAACACAAAATATAAATGAAAATTAACCAAAAAAGGTGTTGTGAGGGAAGTATAATGCCCTGTCCTGAAAGCCAACAAAGACATTTCCATAAACAAGGGAGGGAAAACCAAGTGTCCATTGCCAAAGTGGGAGGATCTGAGAATTCAAGAAGTCAATTTATTAACCAGTACAATTCTAGACAATCTCATTGTCCTTGCAGCCCTACCTCATAGGTTTATACCAAATGTGGCATTGTCTTATTGTCTGTTATGTAAAAATAAAAACCTCATTTAATTCAAGGCATTTAATTGTAAATACCACGTGAAAATCCAAGACTGCATTTAAAATGTTTCCTTCTTGCTTATTCCTCTCAAACCTTCATTCCTCTCCTTTTTACTATCCCCTCCCCAACTTACTCTCAGCAGTTGGCCTCTATTCCTACTTTACACACATCAATATCTTCTGGGCTCTTGGTTCCTTTGGGATGTATAGCATGGAGACAGCTGGGCTGGGTTGTTAAATGTCTTTATTGCTTGAAAGTGATTGCTCTGTCTAGTCTTTGCCTTCTAGCAGAAGTCTGGTTGTCTTCCCTGAGGGTTGGTCTGTTGCATCTTCTACAATCTCTATGGGTCCAATGGTGTTCTTATATTCCTTTGATAGTGCAAAGGCATACTCCTCCCTCATCTACCCTACCCCCCAAAGCTATCTGAAAGAGTTCCTTGCTGATGGCTCTGAAGACATGCTAAGATTAGATAATATGTCTCTTATGTCCCTTTAAAAGCCCTTGACATCTTTGTGGTTCCAAAGTGCCAACTTGGGAAGACTGAGGGCTAGTGGAATGTTTTAAGATGATGGAGGTAGAACAATGATATATAGCAGCAGGCTCCTTTTCCTTTTCTAGGGTCTTTTGTTCACTTGTGAATAATCTGTGTGATTCCTGGAGAATGGGAACCAATTGGGGCACAGATAGTAAGTCAATGAGCATAAAGTGGAAAGAGTACTGGATCATCATTCCTCTAGTCATCCAGGCTTGCAAACTTGGTATCATCCCCCCTCCACATTCATACTTTTCTCACATATCCAATCTGTTGCCAAGTCTTGTCATTTCTATGCTTCCTAACCTTGTCCTTTCCTACCTTTTAGAGTTTTCTGTTCCACATACGCCACTCTCCAGTGACCTTGGCCTCTTGCTGTTCCTCACATTTGACATCTCATCTCCTGACTGTATGCCATTTCACATGCCATCCCTCATGCCTAGAATATTGTTTCTGCTTGTTTCTGCCTGCTAGTTTTCCTAGCTTTCTTTATGACTCAGCTCAAGTCCTACCTTCCACAGGGGACTTTCCCATCCTCTCAGCACCTTCTGTCCAAGATTACCTCCATTTTACACTGTTTAACTTACTTTCTCCAATTAGAAAGTAAGCTCTTTGAGGGCAGGGACTGTGTGGTTTCTTTCCATTGCATCCTCAATGCTTAGCACAGTGTCTGGCACATAACTGCCACTTAATAAATGGTTGGTGACTAATTTGCAATCAGGAGAGACCTGGGTTCAAACATACCCTTAGACTCTTTTCATGTGTCTATGAGCAAATCACTCAGCCTCTCTGAACCTTGGTTTCTTCATCTGTAAAATTGGGATAATGATACCTTTAGTGCTCACCTTATAGTAAAGACAGTTTTTAGGAAACCAAGGAATGAACAGAATTGTGGAAGCCAAGGGAGGAACAAATAACAAAGCATAATCCTTGGTGTCAAAAGATCCAGAGAGATCCAGGCAGACGAGTACTGAGAAAAAGGCTGTCCAATGTAGCAGTTAAGAGATGGTTCATAACCTAGAGAGATCATCTTCAATTGAAATGAATACCTGGAACTCATCCTATGCTTCTTGCGAAAGAAAGCTATGCTATGAAGGACCTTTTAACTTTAGACAAGGATAAATTTGTGATCCACGAATCACCATGCAGCTGAATATGCATTGGTGTAGAATATAACTTATTCTTTTCAACAAAGTTTTGCCTCCCTTGTGTTCTGAATATTGCTTCTTTCCCTCAGAAAACATAGCAAGGAAGAAAGAATGTTCTCTGGAAAGCATCATCAGGAATCTGGATTCAGGAACATGAGGGCAATCTCTTTTCAGGCATCAGAAAACAGAACCAGGACTTGCCTTTTGGATATTTTACCCAAATTTTTGTTTCTGTAACCCTTAACCCCATAGGGGGCTAAATTGGCACAAAATTGCCAACATTATGGCTTTTAAAAATCATTGGAGGTAGGGGAGCAGCTAGGTAGCTCAGTGGATTAAGAGCCAGGCCTAGAGATGGGAGGTTCTGGGCAAATAGAAATATCAAGGATAGACAATTTTATCTAGGCAATCAAAAGAAAAGGGAAGAATGGATAATTACAGAATGGTATCTTGAAGGGATGGCAGGGTCAGGAAAGGTTTTTTTTAAGGATGGGAAGTACAAAGGAAACACAATTCCAAAAGAGAGGGAAGGAGGAGGGGATGAGTGATGGCATGGAGAGGTTTTAAAGTATGTAAAAGGAGAATTGTGGGAGCTCACAGCAGATGGCCTCAGTCTTTGTAAAGTATGAGATGAGCTGGCTGAGATTATAATGGTTGGGAGAGGGAAGAAATGTAGACACAAGGAGAGAGAATGTTCCTCTAGGAAATATGATAGAAAGGCAGTGATGAATAAAAGGATTAGCTTGTTGTGATGAGAGCCTATTTGAAGTCACATAGCGTGAATTTGTAGTGAATTCAGTCAGCAAGGTTTCTTGATTTTATTGGTCATTACCAAATTGCCTTGGTCAACAGGCAACTTTGGAGTGGGAGTAAAGAAGGTAAATAGTGAGCATTTGGCAGGATTGGCATTGTTTTGTCTAGATTCTTCCTTTGTCATTATATTTAATTTTGTATCATGATTATTTGTTATCATGCCTTTCCCCTCTACTAGATTATAAACTCTTTGAGGGCACACTGATCTTTCCCATCTTTTATAACTCCAATGCTTAGCACAGTGTTTTACATGCGGTACTTAATAAATGATACCTGAATTAAACTGTTCTGCCTTTTGGGTGCAGGAGACAGAAATTGGAGGGTGAAGATGGGAAATCTAAAAGGAACAAAGGTAAAATAGAAGGCTGGAAAGGGGAGAGAAAATATATGAGAGTGTGAGGGAGATACAGAAGAGAAAGGTTTCAAAGAGAGGAGGTAAGTAAAAGTAAGAAGAATTTCAGACCTTTGGGAAGAAGAGAAGAAATATGAAGTAAGCTGCAGGACTATGAAGTATTGGACTATGTAGTTTGTCATATCATTTGTTTCTAGTAAATTAAAACGTTGAAAATATATATGATGCTTTAGAACACGAACTTTCTTTTACCACGTTCTTGAGGCCATGGCCTGGTGATTGGGAGTTGGGCCTGAGAGATACTTTAGCAATTTGCTGAGGGCTAGACCTCTATTTTTCCATTCTCCTCTCAAAGCTGCCTAGGAATTTAATTAAAGGGTCTAAGTTGGACTGTGATTTTTCCACAGAATGTCTTACAGATCATAATAATCCTTGCTGTGGGAACCTGGTGGCCCTGTTTTCTCTCATTCTTTATTCTGGAATGAATGATTTATTGTAGGGGATATTATTTATCTATCTAAATTAAAATGATTATTTATGGTTCATTGTTAAGAGTTAATTGTTAATAGTGAGCAAATATTTCTTGGATTACAGCAATTAACAACTTTAATTAACACCAGTTTTCCCATTGTTCATGTGCATAATGCCAAACACAGGCGTGAGGAATGGGAGAATTACCTTAGAGAGAAATGGGCTGGTCTTATAGAGAAGCAAGGTCTTCTAGGCTAGCTAATAGAACCCATACATAACAAATTCCTTTCTGACTCCTCCACATGAGACCAGGTGGCAGAGGAAGAGTTAAAGAAAAAGGATAAATTGAGTAGAAGCTCAAACACTAAGAGAAACTTGTGAAGCAGAAGAACTCAGCCCCGTGTAGCAAAAATCCTCTGTACCTCAACTTATTTTTCAAACTCAAGTATAAGACTTCATATTTATTTTTATAAAATGTCTTCTAATAGGGTCTATTTGGTGAAGTGGACAAAATGCAGAACTCAGAATCAGGAAGACCTGACTTCTCTTCTAGGCTTGGACTTTTAATAGCTGTGTGACCCTGGCCACGCCACTTCCTTATACTGCAGACAACTCCTTAGGACTCAATGATTAAGTCTTTTTAAGTCCTACGTGGATTGTGATCTGTAGAGATTCTGACTTCAAGTTGATATTAGCATATTTATCAGCATTCTCATCTCTAAAATGAAAAGCTAGGGCAAGATGGTCTCTGAGGTCTCTTCAACTCTAAATCAATGATCCAATGATCTCTGGGTCTAGTTCAACCAATTCCAGATCTATCTAATGATACTATGACATCACCCACCTCATATTTTTCCATCTTGTCCACAATGACATCGTAAGAGGTTTTTTGTCTCAATACTGAAATTAAATTCTAGTATGTCTTTTAAAAAGATTTTTTCTAATTACATGTAAAAATTTTTTTAACATTCATTTAAAAAATATTTGAGTTTCAAATTCCATCCCTCCCTCTCTCCCCTTCCCTTTCATTGAGAAGATAAGCAATTTGATACAGGTTATATATATATATATATATATATATATGTATGTATGTATGTATATGGTCACATAAGGCATATTTCCACATTAGTCATGTTGTGAAAGAAAATATAGATCAAACAAATAAGAAAAAATTAAAAAGAATGCTTTAATCTACATTCATTTTCCATCAGTCCTTTCTGTGGAGGTGGATAGGATTTTTCATCATAACTCCTTCAGAATTGTCTGACTACCACCTTCCCCCATCCACCCTCTATTCTATCACATCCCACACTTCTTTTTTCCCTTTTGCCTCCTACTGTAAGAGATTTTTATACTCAACTGAGTGTATATGTTATTCCTATTTTGAACCAATTCCAATGAGAGTAAGGTTCAAATCTTGCCTGCCATCCCCTGTCTTTCCCTCTACTATAAAACTCTTTTGCTCCTCTTTTATGAGATAATTTATCCTATTCCAACTCTCTCTTCCCCATTCTCCCAATGCATTCCTTTTTCTTACCCCTTAATTTTACTTTTTTGATATTGTTATCTCATCATAGTCAACTTGTGCACATGGATTCTGTCTATACATATCCCTTCTAACTACCCAAATAATGATAAAGTTCTTAGGAGTTATAAGTATCATCTTTCTGTGTAGGAATGTATACAGTTGAACTATTGAATTTCTCATGATTTTTCTTTCTTGTTTACCTTTTTATGCTTTCCTTGAGTCTTGTATTTGAGGGTCAAATTTTCTATTCAGCTCTGGTTTCTTTCCATCAGGAATGCTCAAAAAAATCTTCAATTTCATTAAATATTTATTTTTTTGCTCTGAATGATTATACTCAGTTTTACTGGGCAGGTGATTCTTAGCTGTAGCTCTTTTCCTCTCTGGAATATCATATTCTAAGCTCTCCAATTATTTAATGTAGAAGCTCCTAAATCTTGTGTTATCCTGAGTGTGGCTTATCTATATTTGAATATGTCTTTATGGATGCATGTACTATTTTCTCCTTGACCTGGGAACTCTGTAATTTGACTATAATATTCCTGAGAGTTTTCATTTTGGGATCTCTTTCAGGAGGTGATTGGTATATTCTTTCGATTTCTATTTTACCCTCAGGTTCTAAGATATCATGGCAGTTTCCACTGATAATTTCTTGAAATATGATGTCCCATGAAGTCATTAGCTTCTACCTTCTCAATTCCAATTTTTAAAAACTTACTTTCTTCACTGAGCTTTTGTACTTCTTTTTCCATTTGGCCGATTCATTTTTTAATGAGTTTTCTTCAGTGATGTTTTTGTTCATCTTTTTCCATTTGGCTAATTCTACATTTTAAGATTTTCTTCTTTTCAGCATATTTTTGTGTCTCTTTTGCTCTATCACCAATTCTGTTGTTTAAGATGCTATTTTCTTCAGTATTTTTTGTGCCTCCTTATGCCAGACTGTTCCCTCTTTTTTCATGATTTTTTTGCATCACTCTCATTTCTTTTCCCATTTTTGTCTCTACCTCTCTAATTAAAAAAATCCCTTTTGAGCTCTTCCGGGAATTCTTTTTGGGTATGAGACCAATTTACATTTTTCTTTGAGGCTTTGCATATAGCTGCTTTGATTTAGTTGTCTTCCTCTGAGTTTATGATTTGATCTTCCCTGTCACCACAGTAAGATTCTTTTTTGGTTGCTTGCTTATTTTTCTAGCCTATTTTTTTAATGTTTACTTGATATGAAAGTTGGGCTCTGCTCCTAGGTTGGAGGGGGTATTGTGCCAAGCTTTGGGTTTTTCAACCTGCTGTTTTCAGAGATAATTCTGGGGGCCTATAAGTTTTTAGTTCTTCCAAATGTATGAAGTAAATTACTCCCTGGACCTATCCCAAGTACCCCAAGGTGAGACATAGGTGTCATGTCATACACTGGTGTCCTTTGACATTCCTTGGCATAAGTGTGAGCGTTAGCATGAACGTTAATGTGCAATGTTGCACAAGGTTAAAAGGCAGGCATGGAAAAGAGAGTGGCCTTTTCCCCTCTGCTTTTGAACAGATTGACTCTTTTGGCTGGCACTTGGCAAGTGGCAGTGCAGCATGGAGGTGACTGAGCTGGGTTGAAATCTGGGAAGTGATCTTACATTAAATTAGTAAGGCTGAAATCTCTCTCCCTCTCTCTCTTCTTTCTCTCTCTCTTTTGAATAACAAATGCTTATGAATCTGGTAATAGCCAGAATAGCAGAGGTTCCTCTGTAATCTCCTTCTGACCAGTTGTCTAACTCCCTTACCACCTGTGGGCCAAGAGCTCCAAAAGCTGCCACTGATGATTCAGTGGCCCCCAAGGCCTGCTGCTAGTTTGCTGGGGTGCAGTTTCAACTGGTGGGCCTGTGCTGGACTGGGTGCCACTATTCCTCTGCAAATAGACTTTTTTTGCTGACCTAAGTTGTGTTTGGTTAAAGCATTTTTTTCACCCTACCTTTTTTTGGTTTTGCTGCTTTAGAATTCATTTTGAGGCGCTATTTTAACACTATTTGGAGGAGAATTTGGCAGAGCTCAGGCAAGTCTTAGACTTTATTCCACCATCTTGGGCCGGTTCTATCATGCCTACACCATTTTCCTAATCTACAAATACAGTAACCCTTCATAAAAAATGTAAGGAAGATCCAGGAATGGTGGTATATGATTATAATTTTAGCACTAGAAAGGCTGAGGCTTGTAAAACACTTGAGCTTGGGAGTTCTGAGCTGCAGTAGACTAGGCTGATTGGGTAGATGTCTGTGTTAAGTACCACCTCAATATGGTAAGACTCTGGGAGTGGGGGACCATCAAGTTGCTGAAAGGAGGGATGAACTGGCCCACACCAGAAATGGAGCTGGGCAGAGCTTCAGAACCAGGATTCTAACCTAGATCCTTTCATTCTAAATTCAATATTCTTTCTACCATACCAGGCTGCCTACAGTTCTAACTTCCTTTTGCCTTAAAAGGTCTCTTTATCTTCTTTACCTTTTATTGTCAGCTACTGTTTCCTTCTATACACTTGTATGCCCAGAATCTAGCACTGTGTCTGGCGTGATTGATTCAGTTCATTTTGAGCTG
>NC_058133.1:437818474-437860974 GCF_016433145.1 Gracilinanus agilis | reverse complement strand
TTTCTGCCTTTGCCTGCAGCCACGTGAGCCCTTAACAGTCCTGGAATGAGCTCTCTATCCCATCCCCCTTCCTCTTTTTTCCCCCTTCCTCCTCACTGTATTCTGTCACCAACTGGTAGTGCTGGGGGATGTGTGTCAGGAGGAAGATTCTTCTCATAAAACAAAATGCTTGTTGGAGACCACAGTGCAAACACGTCATCTTCATTATTCCGTCCAACTTCCGATGCCTGGCACAGAGTTGGCCATAGAAGAGCCCAGAGGAGGCCAGAGTTATGGTAAGCTCTGTAGTAGGTGCTCCATAAATGTTTCCAAAATCATTGTGAATGAACTTCAGGAATCACAACTAGAAACCAAGAAGGGATTTTGCTCAAGCCAACAGCTTTTCCTTCAGACCCATTGATCCCACTTGAGCATGTATCCCTCTCTAGCACTTTCCTTGGAAGCTCAGGCCATTGGGGGGCCACAATTCACACTCAGGTAGAAAAGCTAACTTACTCCCTGGTGGCCATTCATCCTGAGGTAACCTGCTTGAATCTTGAGCAGGACATTAATAGCTAAGTCCATGACTAGCTAATCTTTACAATGAGCTGGTGGTCTCTAACTAGTTGTGGTGGTATCCGTGTCACACCTATTTCCCCTCCCCTTAACACAGTTTAGGCTAGTGACTTTACCTTCTCTCCACCTTCATCCTCTTCACAGCCCTGGGAGGGGGAAGTCCCTAGCTTGTGGGACCTTTGGTGGCTACCCAGGTTCCATTGCAATTCATCGGCAATGTTAAATCCTAAAACTTGCATCTTACTCATAGTGGGAAATATAGAAAAGGAAACCATTGACAAGGGATCCCCTCCTCTAGTGTTCACAAGGGTGTGTGACTTTTTTAGGTAGAAAATCATTCAGTCTTAGCTAGAAAGGACCTTAGAGGTCATTTACTCCAATCCTCTCATTTCATAGAAAATTTAGATGACTTACCCAGGGCCACAGAGTTAAGGGCATCCCACATTTTAGGGAAGAGCCTGGTCTGGAACACAGTAGAGTATTCTTTCCTCTATATTCTGGAACAGATTTTTCTTCACTTAGGATGTTTTCTGTGAGATTTCTGCATTAGACAGTGAGGTCCTTGAGAGCAGGGACTGTCTTTTGGGTTTCTTTGTACCCTCAGTTCTTAGAACAAAGCTTAGCACATAGTAGGCCCTTAATAAATGTTTATTGATTAACTGAGTGAACCTGATTCTCCTTGAGACTGGCACACAGGGAAAGCTAAGGCACAGTTTGGAGTCAATGGGTGAGATTGAGTGGGGTGTACTGGTAAATATTTAATAACTAAATTTCTGAAAGAAAAAATTTAAGTTGTACATATTTTTAAGTTGAAATTTACATTATCATATTTTCTCCATCATTTTTAATTGATTAATTAAGAAAAATTTTCCATGGTTACATGATTCATGTTCTTTCCCTCCCCTCCTCCCACTTCCCTCCTGCAGTTGATGTGCAATTCCACTAGGTTTTACATGGATCATTGATCAAGACCCATTTCCATATTATTGATATTTGTGCTAGGGTGATCGTTTAGAATCTACATTCCCAATCTCCATCACTTTTCTTAATAACAAAGCGATCAATCAATTTATCATAACTTTATTCTATAAAATTTATAATTTCTAGTAAAATTTATTTTATTATTGTAAAACATAGTATTATAATACTATATCATCTATTCTATATATAATATAGAATGTATAATTTTAAATGCATAATAAAATCCACAAAACAATATATCAATGCTAATATACATAGCATTTGTTGTTTTCTGAGGTAGAAATACTCACCCTGAAAATTTCACAATCTCCTAAGCTGGTTTCAGCCCACCTCGACAGAGATACCCCTAGTAAGATTCCCTCTGGCTAATCTAGGGTCATATTCCAGAGCCAGGAAGGATAGGAACAGGTAGCAAATGTTAACGCTACTCTCATGCTCTTGGCCCTTCCCTCTTTTGCCATCTTCCCCCTTCTCTTATTACCTATAGGATCAAATGTAAATAGTCTGGCATTCAAAGGTCTTTACAACCTTCCCACCTTTCTAGTCTTTCTCACACTTTACTGGCCTCTCCACCCTCTATAATTCACACCTTGGCTTTCTTAATGTTTCTCACACATGGCTATCTCCAGGCTGCATGCCTTTGGACTGGCTGCCCCCCAAGGTTGGAGTGTTCTTCCATCTCATCTCTGCCTTTTGAAACCCAAGGTTTCCTTCAGAACTCAGGGCAAGCACCACTTTCTATCCGAAGCTCTTCCTGATTTCCCCAGTCAGTCATATCTCCTTTCTCAAAAGGACCTAGCATTCCTTTTGTATAAATCCTTTCTCTATTCCTATTCTATTTATGAACACATCTCTTCTATTAGAATATAAATTTCTTGGGTTTCTCATTTGTCTTTGTGTTCTCAGTACCTACCACAAGCCCTGGCACACAAATTTGGCAGCTATTAATTGATTGCCATTAAGGTTCTCCAAAGTGCTCTCATTCTTCTCTCTGGCCTTTATGTTGTAGGTGGGCATGATGTAAATACTTGGGTTGGAGGGCACTGTTTTTTTGGCCTTTAGAGGGTGAGAAGCCAAGTCAAATGTTCTCCAGTGACAAGGAGGAGAGGCAATGGGTTCTTAAAAACTGACTTTCTATTGAAGAGGCTCAGTAAACCCAGCACCCCTAAGGGAGTAACTGGAGTATTTCTATGACGTTCATTGCACTAATTTAAGGTAATTAATGGGAGGCTTCTTTCCCACTTTAGTCCTTTCTGTATTCTGGGAATGCGTTAAATATCTTTACACTATTTTCTTAAAGCTCAAATGCCTCTTTGAGCACAAAGGATTAATTTAAAAAATCTTTTCGATGATATCTTTTGTTTTTAACAAAGGACTAATTTTCAAAGAGGCATCCACAAGAATGTTCAGCCTTCATTAAATAAATGAGATGCAAATTAAAGGCACAGTGTGAAGATGTATCCTATTTGGTTTTCAAGACTACTTTGGAGACCATTCCCAGATGTGTCGAGAGTGATTCGTTGGCTTCATGAAGATCAAGAAAGAAGGAGTTCCTTTGAGTTAATCACAGGTTTCAGTATACCTTTTCCCTTCTCCAGAGGCTGCCTTTGGATAGGGAAGTGAAGTGAAATCTTTCCCTTAAAGGTTTTTGAGGTGAGAACAGAATAGTTCTTGTCATTTTTTTCTTTTACCCCTGCAAAGAACTGGGAAGGATCATTTAGCAGGGGTACTTTTCTTTCAGAACCCTTTGATGATGAGTGAAAAAGTGATAGAGTAGGTATTAAAATATTTCTCAGCTCTCTAAGATACCTGGTGATAGAACATCTGAAGATGTTCAGGTCCTTAATTTCTTTAGAACCAGCTTTGATGGCTGGTGGCATTTGGAAAGATGTTATTGTTGTTCCCACAGACACCCCTGAGCTCCCACACTCATTCTAGCTGCTCAGTTTAGCTAGTTTCTCCCTGATGTTCTCCCTAGCATCAAAGCTCTTCCCAACCTAGCTCCTCCTCCTTCCCACCTCTCCAATCTTCTTTCACCTTACTTCCAGACAGATACTCTTTGATTCAGTGACAGCGGCCTCCTCACTGTTCCACAAAAAAGACACTGGGCTCTAGGAATTGTCTCTGACAGTCCCCCATTGCCTAGAACAATCTCCTCAGCTTCCCTGGATTCCTTTAGATGCCAAATAAAATCCTATATTGTACAGGAAGTCTTCCTAAATTCAGTGTCTTCTCTCTGTCAATGATCTTCTATTAGGTCCTGTATGTAGCTTGCTTTGCCTATATTTGTTTTCATCTTGTCTTTCCTATTACATTGTAAGCTTCTAGGGAGTAGAGGACTATCTTTGGTCTCTTTTTATATCCTAGCTCTTAGCACAGTGTCAGACACACAGTCTGTGTTTAACAAGTGTTTATTGATTATCATTGGCCTTTGCATCATTTAAAAATGAGTTAACAGTAGTTCATGGTACTAGAATACCTTTCAGCCTAGCTTCTTGAAAGGCTTTCCAACATTAGGAGATAGAATTTTGTGGCTAATGTTTCAGAAACAAGGCAATGAGAGTGCTTGACTCAAGAACCAGAATTTGAGACTTCATGTGCCTGTGTATATCTGAATGTTTTGATATTCAGACAAGCAGGAATACATACTTGAACCTAGGGACACACACACATATATATTCTCTCTCTCTCTCTCTCTCTCTCTCCTCTCCTCTCTCTGTCTCTGTCTGTCTGTCCTCTCTGTCTCTGTCTTCCTCTGTCTCCATCTCTGTCTCTGTCTCTGTCTCTGTCTGTCTCTCTCTCCTCTCTGTCTCTCTCTCCCTCTCCTCTCTCTCCCTTCTCTGTCTATCTCTGTCTGTGTCTGTCTGTGTCTTTCTGTCTTTCTGTCTCTCTCCTAGACTAGAATGGCACACTAGAATTGTGACATTGCTGAGCATCTTGCAAATTCTAGGGAAGCCTGGGAGATTCCATCCAAGAATAGGAGTGGGGTATTCTCAGCTCAGCCTCTAGCATAGTGTCTACATAGGTTTCAAGCTGAGAATTCCAATAATATTTCTGGATCTAGAGGACATTAGAAGGTCAGTTCCCATAGTCCTGCCTGACCTCTCTTTTAGTCTTTTTTCTGCTGCAATCTTCATTAATGTCTCCTCTCCTCTCATTTCTCCTCTCCTCTCCTTTCCATGCCTACCAAATCTACTTCATTCACTTATTCATTCAATAAATTATGAATTAAACATTTGTTAAAGACATGCTAGGAGTTATGCTAGGGGAGATAATGAAGATAAATCAAATGTAATCTCTTTTCTCAAGAAAAATGCAATCTAGTAATCATCAACCAATTTTCAAGTATTTATTAAACACCTATTATATGCCACTACTATGCTAGATGTTAGATATGACAAAAATGAAGCTTTTTCTGCTCTTTGTTTACATTCTATCAGGGAAAGCAACTTAAAAAAACCCCTTACTTTCTGTCTTAGAATCAATACTGTGTATTGCTTCCAAGGCAGAAGAGTGGTGAAGGCTAGGGAGTGGGGGTTAAGTGACTTGCCCAGGGTCATACAACTAGGAGGTCTCTGGGGCCAGATTTGAACTTTTGAAAGTTAGGTGTGTCTATTGAAGAGAGGTTTAACAGAATGCCATTTTAGGAATATTAATATGTGTGGGGCAGCAGTGACAGTGCTGTCACAAATCCAAGGGGGACCTAGGAAGTGGGTGCATATAAATGGTACACTTCAACCACAGCAGATATCTAATGAGATGTCCAAGGGACACATTCTGGTGTGAGAAAGAGTGCTGGGTTCCAAATTTGAATCCTGATTCCCATCACTTCCTACCTGTATAAAATTGAGAAAATTACACAACCTCTCTGGCCCTCAGATTCCTCATCTATAAAATGAAGGGACTGGACTAGAGTCCCTAAGCTGACACTCTGCTGTTCCAGAGGTCCTGGGTAATTCAGTCTACCCCTGTGTGAACCTCTTCTCTCCTTCACATTTCCACCACTAATTCCTCTACTGTCTGTGTGACTTTAGGTTAGTTACATAGGATCCCTGGCCCTTAGTTTCCTCATTTATAAATGGCGTCTCTTGTAGGGTTATTGTGAAGATAAAAGGAATGCTGTTATATAGAAGGTTTATATATCCTGATGGGCTTACAAATGTGAGAGTACTGTCTGTTTTATTGTTATTTTGGTAATGAGCACTGCCAGGTCTCTATTTATTATTCTCCCTTCTGTATATGTGTGGAATGAATTTGCATACAACAAAATTCATTCCACAAAGAAGGAAAGGACCAAGCATTTATTAAGTGCCTAATATGTGCCAAGAACTTTACAAGTTTCTTATTTGATCCTTGTAGCAACCCTGGGAGGCAGGTGTTATTATTATTATCTCCATTTTCAGATGGGGAAACCGAGGCAAACAGAGGTCTGTTTCAGCAAACAGCTGAATGTTTGAGATCAAATTTGAACTTAGGTCTTCCCAACTCCAAACTCAACTCTCTAGCCACCCTTGCCACCTAGTTGCTAGTCAAAAAGACAGAAGAAGCTAGAGGAAACATTTGTGCAGATTAGGAGTGTTCAAGCTTTTTAATTTAATTTATTTTTTTTTGTGAAGAGCTATCTCCTTTCTTGCCTAAAACCTCCTTTTGGGATTATGGCACTTGTGGAAGTTTGGGAGTCATTGATGGAGGTGGGGGGGACACCCCTTTACTCTATATTTCCCTTTAAGCCAACTGAGAGGAGTAAAGAGGGTGGCATAGATAGAAGACAACCTTTCTACCTCACAGGCATTTTAATAGCCCTTTGGGATCCACTGGTATAGAGTGTGGGGATGAGGAGAAAGAAATATAAAATAGTATGGTGATTGAAGGGCCATCAGAGCTTAGGAGAAAAGAAATCCTTCTTGTTTTTCTTCTCATGTGCTGTTTTTTACATGCGGGCGGCTAATGTTGCTGCTTACCTCTTAAATCCTCTACAGCACAGATTTAATTGGTCCTAGATTCACATGAACAGCGTGAGTCCTGTGAAGGCAAGCCAGACTCATGGGGGGCCTGGGAAGGAAGAGGTGTAAGCCCAAATCTGGTCCAAAAGGGAGCTGTTTGGAATGGTAGTTTGCAAATCTGCAGAGGTGTTAAATTAACACCCTCCTTACAGGCTTTAAATAATGCAGATTACCCCCTGGAAGGAATCTGATGCGTTTACCTGATCTCATCCATCTCTCTCCTTCACCCTCTTTCTCCCCTTCCCTCACACAGTTGGCATCTTAAACAGCTGGAACAGAAGCTCCAGGCTAAGTGTGGAATGAAATGTCAGACTAAAATAGATCAAGAATACACCTGGTCCAGGCTCCCACATTTCATTCTTGGGTCGAAATCTAATAAAACCTCCTGAAGCCTTCTCTGTGGGGCCTCGCAATTTTTAATGTCCTGAACTCATTCTTTTCAGAGAGAGAGAGGAGAGGAGAGAATCTGGCTTCTTTTTTTTATTTGGAGGGGAGCCCTAAAGCCCTTCTCGACTCCTTCAATTATGTGATCCTCAGCTTTGCTGGACTCTTATGTGAAATCATAGATTCGGAAAGTTGAGAGAGAGTGTGTGTGTACGTGTGTGTGTGTGTGCACAAGACAGGAAAGGACTTTATAAATTGTTTAGCTCAACATGATCATTTTACCAGTGATGAAAATGCAACCCCTAAATGCTAACTGGTTTATTTAAGGTCACGTAGTCAGAGCTGGAACTAGAACCCAGATCTCATGACTATCCACTAAACCACAGACCCTTTCCCCTGTTCTACCTTGTCTATCTGTCTGTCTGTCTCTCTCCTACTTACCTCTGGCAATTTTAATGTTAGCAACAGTATCATCTCACATCTATATAGATGCACTGCAGAATTTACAAAGTACTTTTATTTTATTTTTTATAAATAAAACAAATAATTTTACTGGTGTACAAAGTACAGAGTATCTTCTTTAATTTTCTTTCATAACTCTAGAGGACGTACCTAAGAGCAGGGTTAATTGAACAAACTTAAATTGACTTTTCATGAGAGACAGGCACAACTCATTATCCCTATTTTAGATATGTAGACATGGGGCAAAGAGAGGCTTTGCAACTTGCCCAAGATCCCATGTCTAGTATCAAGTAGAGAGAAGACCAGAACTCAGTTTCCTAATCCTATGTCTTTAAATAGCTGTATACTAAGGAATTCAATGAAATTCAACAGATGTTTATCAGGCATTAACTATGCTCAAGGAAATAGGTAGAAGAAAGAAGGTAGAAAGAGCTCTATCAGGAAGACCTGGATTCAAATTCTGCTTCTGACACCAATTGGCTATGTGTCCCTAGGCAAATCCTTTGACTTTTCAGTCTTCCAGGCAACTCTTCAATACTTTAAGTCTGTGGTGGCAAACCTATGGCATATGTGCCAGAGGGGGCCCTCAGAGCTCTTGCCTTGGCCATGCCTGCCATTACCCCAGCACAGAGTTCCCAGAGTTTGTTACTAGAAAGTCAGAGAGATGTGGGGCGGGGCTGCTCCCCTCCCCCTCCTCAAGTAGGCACCTAAAGACATCACCCTCCCCACTAAAAGGTTTGCTATCACTGGTCTAGGTTGTAGATGAACATTTGTGGTATATTTCCTTACTGGGACTTCCCTATACCATTGAAATAATAAAACTAGACCCTCTCTCCTGTGCTGAAACCTCTGTCCCTGCTCCCTTCCCCCCATCTAAAACACTTTACTAGAGAACTAGCCATATAAAGGTAAAAACACTTTACTATCCCTGCCCTCAAGGAGTTTACAGTCTAAGGATAATGCCCTGAGTTGATGCCTTAAGAAATCACATGAAATTCAATAAATTCACCCTAAAAACTGTCTGAAACTCAATAGCAGGGCTTACATTTCTAGAATGATGATTTAGGTTGGACATAAAGTACTTTCTGATAGCGTTTGCATTTGTAAAATATAGGGGTTGAGATTGAAATTCTCTTCCACCTCTGACATCCTAGGACTCTTAATTTTGAAGTTCTAGGGACCTTATTAGTGGAAGTTCTAGCATCATTTCTAGGAACCAGGGATAAGTAAGTACTCATCTGTTTTGGAGGCAAAAGTGTCATCTTGCTTGGAGACAGAGGATTATTGTATCAGAAGAATGGTTCTCAAGCATTTTTAGACTTGACAATAACCTTGACAAGGCAGAGGACCTACACTATGTGCTATATAGAATAAGTGGGAAGAATTCAAGAGATATTGATGAAGCATAAAAAAGTAAATGGTTAATTAATAACATAAGAAAAAATCTCA
The DNA here is from genome assembly GCF_016433145.1 of Gracilinanus agilis. NCBI lineage: Eukaryota > Metazoa > Chordata > Mammalia > Didelphimorphia > Didelphidae > Gracilinanus > Gracilinanus agilis. Next base: position 437,852,140 of record NC_058133.1, on the reverse strand, counting down.
CTAGTGCCAAATGATACCATAGCGTCCCTGAGGACTCTCCTTGGTCTGAAGGCATTTTGTGAACTATAGAATGAAAACATCTCCCAGTATCCTTTTCAGTTCTCTGATTCTTGGACTTGGCGATTTGATGCTATGCATGATTCTCAAAATATTGGCCTGTTGGAATGGGATGAAGGCTATATTCTTTCTTTCCTTTTAAACAAAGGACCATCAAAGCCTAGGGATATGAACTGCCCTTGGCTGCAAATTCACTCATTCTCTCCTTTCTTTTATTATATGTTTAAGTGTGTGATTCATAAAATAACACACACTTTTTTAATATTACTTTCTCTCTTTTTTCTTTTTTATGCAGGGAGACCTCTACACAGTCAGTGAATAATTATCTCAAAGGTGTGATTTCCTATTCTGCTCTCATACTCACCCCTCACCCCTCAAACAACTCTCAGCTTCTTTCTTGCCTGCTCTAGTGATCTTATTTCCATGTGGAGGGGCTGAGGTGAGAGTGTGAGCACTTCAAAGCCCTCTAAGCAGGACCTCCAGAGGAGGAGGAGGAGGGGGAGGTATTTCTGGGGTAGACCTGGCATCAACATCAGAATGTTATCCTAACACCTCTCCAATAATGGGAGCTTGAAGCATAAATGTTTATTCAGGGACAGAGGGCTGGTCCTCCTGATCCCTGTATTATTTTCACTTTTAAAAGAGGGAAAGGACAAAGTGTGAAGCAATTTACAGCCCCCAACATTCCTCTTTTGCCTTGAACCAATAAGGTATACTGGTGCCAAGGAAAAATGAAACACGTTTCTCAATGTGTGGTTGAAGTTAGCAGCTCACGATATATGATTTTTTAAGATTTTATTTAAATCAGGAAACTAAGGCAGGATTCCTATTCATCTTTGCTCCATAGCACAAATTTACCCCTAATCTATGCTCCTGACCATGCTCTGTTCATAAATATCTAAATTAATAAATAAACATTAAAGCCAATCAAATATCTAAATTATCTAGAATGGCAAGACACTCTTTGATTATTATTTTGTCTCTATGGTATTGGCAATTTTCCAAATCTTTGTAAAGTCACCCACATTAGGGAATTCTATCACAGTACTGGAGGAAACTCTAAATTGGGAGCAAAGGGACTTCACTTCTGACCTCATTGTTGTCCCTAGCTATAGGACCAAAGGCAGTAACTTTACCTTTAGGAGCCATCAGTTTCCTCATTTGTAGAATTATGGGGTTAAATTTGACAATTCAAAAAAAAAGTTTTTGTAAATCTGATGTGTGGCCAGTTTGCCTGGCTAAGAATCTACAATACAGGCAACAAAAAGAATAAGAGTAATAACCAACAGTGCTTAAAGTTTTGTATAGCGTTTTGTTTTATAAGTAGAACTGTCCTATGTATGCAGGGTTGTTGTTTGTTATTTCTTTTTGAAGAGGGCTGATGACCTTGGATAAGTTACTTAGCCTTTTTTTCATCTACATAAAGACTAGATGATATCTGAAGTCTCTTCCAAGTCTAAATCTATGAGCCTGTGAGCCTATTGAGGCTAAGAATATGGATTGTGGAGGATAATTGCCTGCTGGGAAAGAGCTGGTAGCAAGGTCTAAGAATGGATAGAAAGTCTCTAGTGGGGTCCCCTAAAATAAAACACCAGCAATTTAGGTGTCTTTTCTTTAAAACAAAAATTTGCCATCTGTTTAGTGAAAGCTACAAGCATTTTTGTATTTATTATGAGGCTACTGAGAATATCGATCAGAGGCAAATGATAATAAAAAGCTGAGACCTGAAAGTCTGTTGATCCTCAAGCTTGTCAAAAAAGGAAGAGATGATTGATGATAAGGTTGAAAGTAATGGTTAATGTTAATTATTAATAGTTAAAGTCGGTGATAATGCTGAAATGAAATATTTCTTCTTTCTGTGTGGGTTCCTTTAAACTAAAGGACAATGGTAAAGGCTTTGAGAGAAATGGGCATTGGGGTATAATGGAAAGAACTCTTGCTCTGAATGAAATGAGATAATAACTGTAAAGTGCTTAGCACATAGTAGGTACTATATAAATGCTTATTCTCTCTACTTCCCCTTTTCCTCTTCCCCCTAGAGTCAGAGAACCTGGGTTCATGCCTCTGATGTTTTCTACTTGAGAGAGTTTGGGCAAGTCACTTTACCTCCATAATCCTTGGTTCCCATATCTATAAAAAAAGAGAAGTTTGGAGTAGATGGCCCATTTCAGCTTTAAAGTCTATGAATCTATGACTCTCCCCTCCTCACTAGACTTTCAGGTCTGTATCCCCAAAAGATCAAAGATGATGGAAAAGAACCTACTTGTATGAAAATATTTATTTCTGCAGTGGCAAAGAACTAGAAACTGAAGAGATGTCCATCAATTGGGGAATGCCAAACAGGTTGTGGTATATGATTTTAATGTAAGACCATTGTTCCATAAGAAATGACAAATGAGGGGGCAGCTGGGTAGCTCAGTGGATTGAGAGCCAGACCTAGAGATGGGAGGTCCAAATCTGGCCTCAGACACTTCCCAGCTGTGTGACCCTGTGCAAGTCACTTGATCCCCATTGCCTACCCTTACTGCTCTTCTGCCTTGGAGCCATTACACAGTATTGACTCCAAGATGGAAGGTAAGGGTTTTTTTAGGCTGCTCTCTCCAATTAATTACTGAGTAATAAACCAATGAGCATCAATAAAGAGAATTTTATTAGGAAAAAAAAAGAAATGACAAATGAGATGATCACAAAAAAAACCTGGAAGAGCTTATAGGAAGTGATGCAAAGTCAAGTGAGCAGAACCAGAAGAACATTCATTGCACACAGTAAAAGCAATAATATACAATGATTAGCTGCAAATGACAACTATTATCAACAATGCAAGGATCCAAGGTAGGCCTAAAGGACTCATGAAGAAAGAGGCTGTCCACCACCATAGAAGGACTTCACAAAAATCTGAATACAGATTGAAGAATGCCATTCTTCACTTTATTTCCTCCATGAATTTTTCTTTAGTGGAAGCAATATGTGTCTTCTTTCATAGCATGATGAACAAGGAATTGTATTTATATGATAAATCTCTAACATTAACCTGCTGTCTTGGGGAGGGTGGAGGGAGAGAGAGAACAGGGATTGCAAAATGTCAGAAAAGAATGTATTGACATCTCATCTGGAAAAAAATAAAAATGAAAAAACAGAACAAAAAAAAGATAGATCTGTTTGGCTCTGAGTAAAATGAAAAAGTATAAATAAGACCCTGAACTTTTGGAAGTTAGAATCTAAACACACATATATAAAGGTATAAAACATACAGATAACTATAGTGCAAAACAAAATTCAAAAGGTATACAAGCAAAATACGAGCCAAGGTGGTTAGGACCATTACTGATGGGAGATGGAGGAAGATGATACTTGAAGGCTTCTTGGAGGAGGTGGAATTTTACTTGAGTTGTAAAAATTATGGGAGAATTCAATTAAGCTGAAGTGGAGGAGAATTTCAGACACGGGAAGAATATGAACAAATATCCTCGGCTATTTAAGATGTTTACTAATGACTTTGATGAAAATACCTTCATCATACCTTATCATGAAATTTGATCATTGAATTGGCGATTGACAATAGGCTGGGACAAACACTCTGAATAATAGAATCAGGACCCCAAAAGATCTAAGTAGAATTTCATACTTAAGATAATATTAAATGAGGATAGATTTAATACATATACGTTTTTTAAAAATCAGCTTCTCAAGTACCAGTGGGGGAACTGTGACTAGAAAGCAGTTCATGGAAAATTGTGGGTATGTAGTTGGCCTCCTAACTTCATATGAACCTACTCTGCTCAATGACATCCCGAACAGTTAGCGTGGGATCATTCAGAGAAGCATTCAGGGAGGTTCAAGCTGAGGGACCTCAGTGATAATCTCACTGTTGTCTTACTTTGTCGGACCACCAATGGACGCTTATTGCTTCTACTAAAGAATAATTCTTGGAGGAAATAAGCTAGAGAGTGCTCAAGGTTAGGTAACTGGGATGGTATAGGGCAGTGTTGGCGAACCTTTTTGAAATCTCATGTCCAAAGTGTACTTTCAAGCTGCCTGTGAGCCTCCTCATTATCCCAGAGAGCAGAGGAAGAAAGTACTTGCATTTAGCTGCTGGACAGTTTGGGGCATGTGAAAAGTGTCTTCAGGCATTGTGGAGAGGGGGAATGGAGTAGTACTCCCCCCACCCCCCATGCCTGGGCATCCATGCCACAGCTTTGCTAACATGGGTATAGGGCTTTGACATCATGCCACAGAAGCATTGTTTACAGGGTCTAGGGATGTTTAGGCTGGAAAAAGAAAAGTTTAGGGACTGGCTTCAAATATTTGAAAATGTGTTATATGGAGAAAAGATGTACTCTCTGTGTACTCAGCATAGGGTTGAGGCATAGATGAAACTTATTCTTTTCTTTTTCTCCTCAAACATCTCTTGTTTCATTCCCTCAGCTCTTCCGTTCTTGCTACAGTAATCAATCACAAACGTGTAAGTGCTATTGTGTATCAGGCAAATATAAAATAAAAGACAAATGCTCCGATGGGCAACGTGTACACATAAGTAAAGTGAATTATACTAAAAATTCAAGCTAATTTTGGGGTGATAAATGGGAATTTAGATTCTATTATGGCAGACATCATAGACTCTTAATTATATGAAAAATATACTAAAAATTCAAGCTAATTTTGGAGTGCTAACTGGGACCTTATGTTCTATTGGGTCAGATAACACATAATTATATGAAAAATATACTAAGAATTCAAGTGAATTTTGGGGAGATAACTTGGACTTTATGTTCTATTGGGGCAGACAACATATACACTTAATTATATGAGAAATATACTAAAAATTCAAGTGAGTTTTGGAGTTGGCAGGATCAGGAAAGACCTCATATAGGAGGTAGCACCAGAGAACTGAACTGAGCACTCCATAAACCAGAGGAGTGCATTCTAGGCCCAGGGGGACAGTCTGTACAAAGATATAGAGATGAGAGAAGAAGCATCATGTATGTAGAACAGTGAGAAGGGCAGTGCTGGAGTATGCCATAGGGAGTCACGTGTAATACGTCTGGAAAAAATCAGAATCAGGTTGTGAAGGGATTGAAATGCCAAACAGAGGAAGTGACAATGGAGTGGCAAGGGTTTGATCAGATAAACTAATCTGTGGTCTGGTTAATGTGAGATCCATGCCTGATTGCCTATTGCTTTTAACCCAATTAAAATGCTCAGCTTCTCTTAGGAAAGTCATTCAGAAATGCCACTAATGGTGGGAATCTCAGGCTGTCAGGATGATGTTTGGGTCAGGTAGACCTTGTCACCCCTTTGAATCACGCCATCTGGGCAGCTGCCTCCTCAGCCTCCTGGGAAAGCTGTTTGAGGGAAGCAGAGGACACTTCTCTAAGGTCACACAGAGAGCAGGTGGCAGCGTGAGGATTTTCTTGGTTTTCTTGATTTCAAGTCCAGAGTGCTGAACTGCCTGTCTCACTAGCTTCACCATTAGTGTGCTGAACAATCACGGTCAAACCCCTCTATTTCTCTTTACCTCAAGTTCTTCATCTGTAAAATGAGGGAATTAGGCTAAATGGACTCTAAATATCTTTCTAACTGTAGAATTCTTTGACTAATAAATTGCCCCACAGGTTGTGCAGTGGATAGATTTGGGCTCAGCATTGTTGGAGAAACTCAAGTTCAAATCTGGCCTCAGACACTTCCAAATGTGGGAAGCTGGGCAAGTTATTCAACCTTTCCCAGCCTCAGTTTACTCATCTTATAATGGGGGTGTTTAGCAATAACACACACAGCACAAGGTTGTTATGATTATACAATATACAGCTTTAGATACAGCTAACATTTATATGGCACTTTAAGATCTGCAAAGTTTTACATATATGCATATATATAAACATATAAATTGTATGTTTACATTGAAAATGTACATATGATAAATATGAAGTATATATTTCTACACAAAAGATAACATATAAAGTATGTATTTACATATAAAAGATATATAATATATAAAGTCTATATTTCTATAGAGAAGATATAAGATATAAAGCATATATATGTTGTATATAACATAAAGTATACATTTATCTAGAAAAGTTATATAAAATATAAACTACATATAAATAAAAGAGATATAACATGTAAAGTATATATTTATCAATTAAAGTTATAAATCATATATAAGTATATATTTATATATAAGATATTCCATATATAATATATATATTTATAGGTAAATATTTCTATATAAAATATATAAAGTATATATCTATGAAAGTTATATATAGCATAAAGTATATATTTCTATATAAGATATGCCATATACAATGTATAGATTTATAGATAAATTCTATATAAAATATATAAAGTATATATTTATGAAAGTCATATATAGTATATATTTGTATGTAAAGCTTATGCCACATGTAAATTATATATTTATATATAAGATATGCCATATATAATGTATATATTTATATAGAAATAGATGACAAATATATTTCTATATAAAATATATATTTATCAATGAAAGATATATATAATATATAAACTATATATTTGTATGTAAAACTTATGCCATATATAAAGTATATATTTACATATAGAAGTTATATATAGCATAAAGTATTTATTTCTATATAAAAGATACACAATATACATATAGAAAGCATATCTTATATGTAAAGGTCATCTACATAACACATATGCATATAGATATAACATTACAAACTTTCAAGTGTCATGTAACTATTGACTATTAATGATGACTATTATAGATGAGGAAACTTCCATTATAATTATACTTTTTCATCATGTATATAAAACTTTGCACCCTTAACATGCTATATACATTTTAGCTGATTATTATTCTAGATAAGAAAACTGAAGTCCTAGAGAGATGAAGGCTAATCTCCAGGATGCCATCCCCCATTAGACTGTGAGTTTTGTGAGGGCAGAGATGGTCCTTTTTTGGCCTTTCTTTGAATTCTCAGCTCTTAACACAGTGCCTAGAACATCACAGCCACATGTTTATTGACTGACTGACTTGATTTTTCATTTGCCCAAAGCAGGGGTGGGTGGGTACTGTCACTTCTGATCTTGCCTTGGGCTCATCATTTCTCTTCATGGATACAGGGATCAAGTGATGACTTAGTTTCCGAGAGTCACAGAGCAGAAATGTCATCTTATTCCACTGAGGAAGCCAAGGTTCAAAGATCTAATAGTCATTTAATAGCATCAGGCAGCTAGGTAGTTCAATGGATGGAATACTGAGCCTGGAGTTAAAAAGACCTGAATTCAAATTGCTCCTCAGATACTTACTGGATTCTGGGCAAGTCACTTAACCCCGTTTGCCCTGTAAAATGGAGATAGTATCAGCACTTATCTCCCAGGATTGTTGGGAGAATCAAATGAGATAATATTGGTAAGGTGCTTAGCACAGTGCCTGGCACATAGTAGGTGCTATTTAAATGCTGTTGTTATTATTATTATTATTATTATTATTATTATTATTATTGTCAGGACTTGACTTGAGGTCTAAACATTATACCACACTGCCTCTTTGGGAAGATATTCTCTTTCTTCTCCCCCTCCTCTTTTCCCTCCTTCTTCTCCTTCCCCCTTCACTCTTCATGTACACACAAACAGATGAAGAACATCTGTGACCTAAGGGATTAAGGAACATTGGCAAAAAGACTGGCAATTCCCCAGTGATTATCTGAGATGGGACTAGAAGGTCTACTGGTGAGTGCAAGGGGGAGGCATTGCCTTTCACTGGCAGCAGAAAGGGAGAGCCAGGACTAAAAGCAGGGACTTCTTCGTATCTCTAATTTTTGGCAATGTGACAGAGCAAGGATCCATGACATACATAGTCATAGATGGAGACTAGTGTGGAACTGTCTGAGATACCATTTTCTGTTCGAGTGCCAGAGGTCCCTAGTGGCTCAGGCCTTAGCAGGTTTTTCTTTCTCTTACTTCCTTTGCACTCACTTTCTTGCTTTATTAGTTCAGTTGCCAGCCCCTTGGCTTGGGTGGAGGGGGCAGGAATGAGAACAGTCATAAGATAGCAACAGATACTGCTGGGTGGAAGAGGGATAAAGTACTTCTGATCATCATTTACCACCAGGGATCCCCCAAGGGGTATGTATGTATGTTATGTTGGTGGTGGTGGTGGGTGGCCGAGTTGGTCTATAGGGGAGCAGGGCTGCCATCTTTGTGACCCTTTAGATGGCCTTGGAAAGCTTCAAATGGAAACTCAATGAACTTCTGCAGAATTGGGAAATGCTGTTTCTTTGTGATGGAAGTAAGCCTGGGTCTCTTGGGAGGAAAGAATAAGAAGAAAAGAAAAACTGGTTTGTCTTGCATTTAGTGGCAGCTGTTGAGGTATATAATTAATATACAAACACACACACACAAAGGCTATGGCACCCAGATACAGCAACATTGCAATTGCTGCCATCAACAGTTTCCCAAAATAGTGTTAAAATCCATTCAATTTACTAATTACATATTCTCTCTATAATGAAGGTAATTGCCTCAATTCTTCATAGTCACAGCAGCTCTATTAGGATCTTTAGTAGGAACAGAAAGGTAAATACTACTGTAAGATGTGCTGTAATAAGGAGGGTTGTCAGAAATAATAACCCTAAGGATCATATAAACAGATTTTAAGATTAATTTATGAGATGTTTCTATTGGACACAAATGCTGTAATTACTAAATTGCCAGCACTCTAAAATTACAATATTGATTGTTATAGTAATTGCGAAGCCATAATACTCAATAGAGCCATAGAGATTCATGGGAGCAACACCAAAATTTACCAATCAGAGAAGGGCCATGACAACACTGGGCCCCATTCATCTAGAAGGAGGCTCTAAACATTTAGTGATTTTGACAGGGTCACCCAGGCATAGTGATAGTCAGTGGCAGAGGCAAGGACTGAAGAGAGATCTTCTAACTTTCTTAGTCCCAGGACTTTCCTTTAATGTCACACTTTGCCCAAGAAAGAAAGTTTAAGGCCACATTCCTTCTTCATAAATTTCTTCATAGATGTATAGATGGTTGGAGCCATAAAGGACCCATTTGTCTTGTATAATCCTTCCATTTGGCAGATGTGGAAACTGAGGCCCAGTGATGTTAAGTGGTTTACTTAGGTTCAAACTGCTAGTAAATAGCAGAACTGGGAGTCATACTTAGGCCTCTTGATTATTCTTTCCATTACTCCTTCCTATTTCATAATTCTTCTTGAATACTCTTGAAATAAAGAACCTTCCTAGATGGAGATGATAACCACCCACCTAAGGAACTATCTAGGCCAGTGGTTCCCAAAATTTTTTGGCCTACCGCCCCCTTTCCAGAAAAAATATTACTTAGCCCCCTGGGAATTAATTTTTTAAAAAATTTAATAGCAATTAATAGGAAAGATAAATGCACCTGTGGCCATTACCGCTTCCCTGGATTGCTGCAGCACACACCAGGGGGCAGTAGCGCCCATTTTGGGAATCACTGAAGCACAAACCACTTGACTTTAGAAACAAAGTTTAATTTATAATAAGAGCAAAGAGAAATGATAGGTAATTTCCTAAAATTATCTATCTAATCTCCACCCACCCACTTTCACCTCACATGAATTAGTTCTTGAGAGTTCACTCAAGCTACTCTAAACTCCTTATCTCTAACTAAAACCAACTCCCCAGCTATCTGACTATAAACTAACCTAATTAATATGGATTACAAAAAAGGATAAATAGGAAGGACTCACAGATGTATTTGAGCCCTTACCTAAAGCCTGGGGTTATTCTTAGAGATACCCACAGTCCTAGATGACCAAACTCTGGGTTTTACTTCACCAGTGAATTTCTGACAGATGGATCTCAGGCGGATGGTCTCTGTACTTCAGGGAAAGAAAGCAGTATACTCCAAGGCATATTCTCAAACCCAGGAATCACTAACCTTTCCACGAGATTAGAATTTCCAAGGGGAAAATTACCAGAGCAAAAGATCCTTTTTCCCAGCTCAGTCAAAGCCAGATTCAGAGTGACCATTAATTTTCAGTAAAGCTCCCCAAATCCTTTTCTCCTTGTCAGAATCTTCTCCCAGGGCTTATATCCAAATTCTCCTCCTTTCCTCTTAAAGCTAATCTATGAAATTTACTCTATCCCTTACTTACTTCCTACACTCTAGAAGCTACATTACATTGTGGATAGAGTACAGAATAGAGAGCCTTAAAGACCTGGCATCAGTCTCAGTTCTGCCACTTATCAGGCATGTGATCCTGGGCAAGTTATTTAAATTCCAACCCTCAATTTCCTCATCTGTAAAATGGGGATATTAACAGAATCTATTCTATGGGGTTCATGCAAGGCTTGAGTGAAATTTTAGAAAATTCTATAATAAATTGTTTTTAATATTTAGTTTAGATTTTCTTTTGCATTCCTTTCTGCCATTTCAGAGAGTCATCTCTTATAAAAAAAGATAAAAAAGAAGATGGAAAAGAAAAAAAATTCAGCAAAACTGATCAATACATTAAAAAATGTATATACACAATGTTCCTGCATACATGTGTCTCTTCCCCTTCCCCTCCCACCTCTGAGAAGAGCAGATGAGATGTTTTCTCATATCACTTCTTTGGAGGCAAGCTTGTTCCTTATAATGCCCACAATAATAATTTTTTTCATTGATGTGTAGTTGTAAATTCTATTTACATTGTTGTAGTCATTGTGTATATTATTTTCTTCACTGTTTACTTTGCATCAGCTCATGTAAGTCCACATTTTTCTCTAGTCAATAGATCCTTCATTTCATACAATATAATAGTATTCTATTATATTCATGTACCATAATCTGCTAATTAATTCTTCAATCAATGGGTATCCATTGATTTCCAGTTTTTTGCTACCATAAAGAGTGCTGACATATATATATACATATATATATATATATATATGTAGTGGTGTCTATAATTTTTGAGTGATTTCCATTCCAGCATATTTCTAGCAGTAAATTTGGGTAGATAGCTTAGCCACTTTATTTGCTTAATTCCAAATCACTTTCCCAAAGAGTTCTATAATTTACAGCTCCACCAGCAATGCATCAGTGTGTCAATCTTTCTGCAGTTCCTCCAATGTTGCCTACTCCCACCATCTGCCATCTTTGCTAATTTGTTGGGTGTGAAGTGAACTCTTTTGATTAAAATTTCTCATATTATTAGTAATTCGAAACATTCTTTGATATGATTGTCATTAGTTTGTTATTCTTTTCTTGAGAGCTGTTTATTCAGGTTCATCGACCACTTAACTATTGGGGAATGGCTTTGAGTCATGTATTTCTGTTTGTTGTCTATATGTCTTAGATACCAAACCCTTGGGGATAATATATGTAGAGTACTTTACCAAGATTAAGGCTCTATGTAAATGTGAGTTATTATTCTCCTTGATGGAGAGAGCCCCACCTTTGCTTCTCTGGCTCTAGGTCAGAGGAAGAAAAGTTGAGAATGCCACTAAGTAGAAACCAAAGCAGACACTAACTGCAACTTACAGCTTTGCAGAAGAAATGATTTATTTCCTTTAGGGTTTTGTGTTAAAGATTATATGTAGATTACATGGCTCCCTACAGAATCATTCTGTCTACTTGGAGGGAGTAGATTTTCCCCTCTGTGCCTTCTTGCTCTAGGCTGTTGATTGTCTTTTTATTTTTATTTTTATTTTATCTCTCTTAGTTGGTCCACTGGGTCCCTGAACTTCTGAACTAACTGCTGAGATGGCAATGATTTACACAAGGTTCTTAAAGAAATCAGGAAAGTCCAAAAGAAACTTATAAATAGAGTTAGCCTTTATTTTGTCACACAGAAAAAGCAAAGGATGAAAAGAATTCATAAGAACCCAAGAACAAATACAAAAAAACTTATAATCAATCAATCAATCAATATTCATCAAATACCTATCATGTACCAGGCACTGGACTAAGCACTTGGAGTTGTGTATACAAAGAACAAAACAATTCCTATAGTCAAGAGCTTACATTCAATAAGGGAATAGAACACATCAGTATATGCGTAATGGACAGTACTCTAATCTTGAAGTAAAGAAGAAAAGAGTTCAAGTATTTCAAGGAGTTGGACTGTGTGACCTTTAAGATCCATTCTAGGGTGACTAGGTGGCAATATAATGCATAAAGGACCAAGCCAGGAGTCAGGAAGACTCATTTAACTGAGTTCGAATCTAGCTTCAGACACTTCCTTCCTATGGTACTCTGGGCAAATCTCTTAACCCTGTTTGTCTGAGTTTCCTCATCTGTAAAATGAGCTGAAGAAAGAAATGTCAAACTACTCTAGTATCTTTGTCAAGAAAACCTCAAATGGAATCAAAAAGAGTCAGATACAACTAAAACAACTGAACAACAACAAATCTTACATCTGGTTTAGGATGACTAAAACTCAGTTACCACCATTTTTTTTTTTTGATTAAAAAAAATTTTTTTTTAAACCTTCACCTTCTATCTTAGAATTAATATTGGGTATTGGTTCCAAGGCAGAAGAGTGGTAAGGGCTAGGCAATGGGAATTAAGTGACTTGCCCAGGGTCATACAACTAGGAAATGTCTAAGGTCAGATTTGAACCCAGGGCCTCCCATCTCTGGGCCTGACTCAATCTACTGAGCCACTGAGCTGCTCCCAGTTACCACCATTTTTTAAAATCCTTAACTTCTGTGTATTGGCTCCTATGTAGAAGAGTGGTAAGGGTAGGCAATGGGGGTTAAGTGACTTGCCCAGGGTCACACAGCTGGGAAGTGTCTGAGGCCGGATTTGAACCTAGAGACCTCCCGTCTCTAGGCTTGACTCTTAATCCACTGAGCTACCCAGATGCCCCCTTACCACCATTTTTGAAAGGAATCTGAAGCCAAATGTATTGAAAGATATTTTAAGGTGCAGTTGGTTGGTACTTGGTCACATATTGTATATGGTGATGGTTAATGTGACCCAAACCAAACCAAACCAAAATATAGCTTTCACAGTTCTATACCATGGAACAGAGGGAATTAATGATAATAATAGCTAACATATATATGTCTATTTGTGTGTGTGTGTGTGTGTGTGTGTGTGTGTGTGTGTGTGTGTGTGTATCTCACAATGTTCCAGGCACTATGCTAAGAACTTTATTATCTCATTTGATCCTCACAACAAATCTGGGAGGCTGGTGTTATTATCATCCCCATTTTACAGATGAAGAAACTGAGGCAAACAGAGATTGTCACTTGTCTAGGGTCACATAGTTCTTAGGACACAAGAAAAATCATTCTTAGTAGAGAGAGTGAAGATCCTGGTCTTGGCTCACAAACAGGCTACTGACAGGCGCCAGGGCACTTCCAGTGGGAGCATATTCCCCCAGAACTGTAGGGAGTCTGGCTTTAGGCCCATTACTGATTCCACAGGTGTCAACACTAACAGCTTGCATGAATCTTGAATTGTTCACTAGCCCTTGAGCCACTTAATTCTAATCCCTGGGTTCTTAACCTTTTTTTTGTTGTTGTTGTGAGTAGGCACCTGTTGTCTTGACTTTTGTGATATTTGTGCTTCCGTAGTCTAGCTATGGAAACCTTTTCAGAATAATGTTGAAAATATATTTCGATATACAAATATATCTCATTATGGAGGAAACGAATTATATTGAAATAGGATTATTCAAATATGTTTTTAAAAAACCAAGTTCACCGATCCCCTGTAATCCATCTCCTGGATTCTGCTGCTTTTTTCTTGGAAGGGAAACTGGCAAAAGGGCTTCTAGAGTTCTGGGTGAGGCTTTGGAGGTGGAGAATGGAAAAGAAAGAATTAGTGGGAATTTTCCCAGCTTCAGGGGGAAGATGGAAATATAAAGACATATTGTTGTAGGTGGAAACAATACCAGACGTGATTTTAAAAATATCAGTCTTTTAATCCTTCCTAAATTAATTTAGAGAATAGCAAAAGGCATTAGCCATCATTAAGGGCTAACTTAAGGACAAATTACATTTTAAAGAATCTGATCAGATTCTGAGTTATTATATAAGCGACAGGAGAAAGAAATGAGCAGAGGTTGCATATAACAGCTGGAGGACCCAGGGGATAGATTCACTCTCAGGAGTGGTTACTTTACTCCTAGCTTTCCCAATAGTAAGGAATTTTTTTTTAAACAAAAAAGCTCTCAAGAACTGATTTGCTTGGTTTTTACATTATGGAACTGTGAGACAAATGTATATATGTGTGCGTATATGTGTTTTTGTGTTTAAGTGTTACTTCAGCCATTGCCACATCCATGAAACTTTTCATTTTCAATGAATATCATTTCTTCCAACACAATAGAAGACTTAGGTTTAGTCCTGCCTTGGAAACCTTCTATGTATTTGATCTTGGGCTGGTCACTTAATGCCTGCCTACATGAACCTGGCAACTCTCTAAGATTGCTGGTTTCAGAATGGTTGCTAATTTGCATGAATAGGTGGATGGAATTTTCTCCTTGGAGCTTCCTTATCTCATTGAAATCACGGGTTAGGAGCAAAAAAAATCATCTCCTACTCACTTGAACTCAATCCAAATCTAGGGCCATTTTTCAGGATCCTAGTTTTCAGATCAGAAACATTTTTTAAGGGAGCTCCAAATAAGACTAGGTGTAATAGTGAAAAGAGTCCTGAGCTTTGGATCAGACAGATTTGGAATTGAATCTCTCCTCATATATTTGCTAGTCATGGAATTCTGGCCAAGTCAAAGGACTCCATTTTGGAGTCATCTACCTTCCCAGATTGCTGTGCTCATTAAAGGATAACATATATAAATCACTTTGTGGTCTCCAAGCATGATAAACTTATTGGTTATTAGTATTATCCAATTTTTGTGTTTTTTTTTTGTTCTCAAGTCTGTAATACACGAAAATAGAATTTCCCAGATTTTCCAAGGCCCAAATTATACATCTAATAACCTTTGATTCTTCTTCCAAGGTTGCTCTTAGCTATTTTAGTGTCTTCCTTTTCTTCTCTGACTTGTCTCAAGCCTATAGCTTCTATCAATTGATGATTTTTTTGAGGAACACTTCTTTTAGAGAGATGAAGATAGAAGTATGTGGGACACAGAACAAGAGAAAGGTGCCTGAAAGCCAATTGAAATATATCTTGAGTCAACAGTGCTTAAGAAAAGGGAGGATTTGGGACAACCAACTGAAGCATCACCCGCCCCTCTGCCCAGCAGTCCAAAGGGAGTGCTTCTTCCCTCTCTTGTCTGGGGTAATGGGGCAGCAGCTCACATGCAGTGCAAGGGTCACAGTTTGGGCACTTGGTCTCTAAAGGGTTTGCCATCACTGCTTCCAGGCTGTGTCCTTAACCTTTGACAGCCAACCATTATCTGATTAGTTTTCTTGAGCCCATTTCTCTGAAATTTCAAGATGGCAGAAGATTGGTCCATCTGTGTAAGCTCAAAGCTAGATTCCTATTCCTTTCTGCTCCCTTTTTTGTAAGAAAGGATGACACTAAACTTGTGCAGTTGACTGTGAGTAGAATACAGGGCAGAATAAGCAAGTACATATAACCAGCCCATTCTCAGGTAGCTCCCAGCACAGAAAGATGCCACCAAGGGTCAACAGTACCTGTTCCCCCAGGTTTTGCTATGTCATTTTTTTACCAAAGGGAATTGTACTCAAAACAAATTAAAACACAACAGCAACAATCAAACAAAGCCTTTCTTCTCTCCCTTCCCCAGTTCCAACCATTACTCCCATCCTCTCCCCTCCCTTTTACTGAAAACTAGGACAGACTTTGAATTATTTCATGATTAAACATGGACCAGAAATGCCCTTTCTATTTTGTTTTTATACACACCTGTGAATTCCCTTGGGTTAAGGATCTCCTCTGTAAGGAAACTCAAGCAATTCAGATTCACAACTGAGGTGATATATTTGTGAAGTCCATTAATTAGTCCACAAGCTATTAGGCACCTACTAGGTACCAGGCACTTCATTAAGAGCTTTTGCTGTTCACTTGCTTCAGTCATGTCTGACTCTTCATGACCCCATTTGGCCTTTTCTTGGTAAAGATGCCTGAATGGTATTTGCCATTTCCTTCTCTAGTATTAAATGCTAGAAACATAAAAAAGGGGGAAAACATTTTACATCAAAAGCCCAGCCCCTTCTCTAAAGGAACTCACAGTCTAATGGTAGCACATGGCAAACTTTCAATCATTTATATAATCATTATAAATCATATAAATTCAATCATTATATAAATGTTCCATTTATATAATCAATAAAAATATAACTAATAGCATATAATATAATAATATTTTTATTACTTGTTATTACATTATTAGTTGTTTCATTTTTATTTGTTTATTATTCACTAATACGAGCACACAGAGAGGTGAAGTGACTTGCCAAGTGTCTCGCAGCCTGTGTATACCACTGGTGGGATTTGAACTTACATTTTCCCGAGTCTCCATCCTCTATATCACACTGCCTTATCACAGGAAAGAAACGTAACAAAAAGGATGGCGTCTACTCCTTCTTTCCCCACCCTCCCACTCATATCCAAGCCCTCAGTATATTTCTGATGCTCAGGATCCTTAGATAATTACGACTACATCTGTCTTTCCCAAACCCGGCTGCATTCCCCACCACTGCAGACATTTACAGTCGTACTGAGGATTATCCAAGTGTGTTTACCAAAGAAGTTTATTGAGAAGCATCTGTTTCATTTAGTCTAGAATTAAAAATAATAATAATCATAATCATACAGTCAAAACAGAATATCTACCCCCCCCCCGGGGGCGATACTAAAATTAGGTTGGGCAATTAGGTCCTGGCTTCACTACATCAACTGTATTTTAATGAATAATTGTTTTAAAAAAAAAGGAGAAAAAAAATCTTGCTAGTTGCCTTGTCTAATACCAAATCTCATAATGAGATTTGCTGAGCCTTACTGCCAGCAGCAGAGGGAACCCGTGCCAGCCATGTACCCAAACGAGCATGATTTAATTCCCCAGCACAAAACAGACCCTGCTTTTCCCGAGCCACATTTAGCAGTCTTTTCTAATGGAGCACATTAAACAGGGTTTCTCATCAAAACATAACTGGCTCCCAGGCATTCTGGACACAATCTGAACACTCCCATAGGCCCGAGGACACCACATTTGATAGTTTCCTGTACCAAAAAAAGAAAAAAAAAAAGAAAATACTCCATCCTCAAGAAAACAGAACAAAATGGGAGCAGTGGAGGTGGGGGAGTGAGCAAGAAAATTCACATACCCTCCCTCCTCCCTGTCTTGTTTTGGGAGACTGTGGTTTTCAGCTTGTTAGAGATAAACTAAAACTAGGGGGAAAATGAGGGTCTGTGAATTTCCTTTGTCTGCTTTATGAAAGGTCTTGGTTTCTTTTCAATTAAGATGAAGATTTCAAATATGAAAACCACTGAATCTTTAAGAATTCATAACAAGGCATCTGAGGTGGGCTTTTAGGGGAAGATAATTAAAGGGGGAAAGACCAAGAGAAGGTCAGAAGGGTGAAAGGAAGAAAGAGACTAGCAGAGTCCGACTTTCCTGATAACACTTCTATGTGGTGTGATATATTTTTAGAGCTGGTGGACAGCCTGCAAAAGACCTTTCATGGTTCCCCTCTGTTGTTAATGCTCCCCTCCTCTCAAATTACTTCATCTTTGGTACAGACCAGAAACCACTGACTCTATAGTCAAAGGACTTGGTTCCAAATTCTGACATTGACACTTACTACCTGTGTTACCTTTTGTTGTGGTTGTGTGTGGTTTCAGTTATGCCTGTCTCGTTGTAACCCCATTTGGGGTTTTCTTGGCAGACATACTGGAGTGCTTGGCCATTTTCTTCTTCAACTCATTTTACAGGTGAGGAAACTGAGGCCAACAGGGTTGAATGACTTGTCCAGGGTCATGCAGCTAATATGTGTCTGAAGTTAGATTTGAACTTAGGTCTTCCTGACTCTAGGTCTGGTGCTGTACCTACTGGGCCACCTACCTGCCCTGCATTGCCTTAGACACGTCATTTAACTTCCCTGGGCTCATTTCCTCATCTGGAAAATGATGAGGTTGGACCTGATAGTCTCTGCTATTCCCTCCAGCTCTGGATTTATAATTCTATATATTTTATCATTACTTATCTGTGTGTGTGTGTGTGTGTGTGTGTGTGTGTGTGTGTGTGTTGTTCCCTACTGGTAGAAATGTAAACACTTAAAAGACAGGAATTGTTTTGTTTTTGTTTCTGTATGTAGGGGGTGTGGTGATCAATGTTTAACAACCAGCTCTCTGAAAAAAAAATAAAAGTACATACAGAACACCTTTAAATTTAATTTGCATTATTAGCATTTCTCCCATCACTTTCTTAAGTCCAAACAATCCACAGAACAATAACACAAACCTCCATATTGAGCATTTGTCAATTTCCAAGGTATAAATGCTCACACTGAAAATCTAACAACTGGCTCCCTTGAGTTACCACACCATTGTCTGTATCTCTAGTACCTACTTCAGTGGCCTGGTTCATAGTGAGTTTCAAGAAGTGCTTTCTCAATGGAGTCAAACTGATAACTCCAAAGGGTTCTTTAGGCAATGACTTGCCTGAAATTACAGAGCTAGTTAGATAGTGAGCTGGGGCTAGAATATTGATTCTCTCTCTCTCTCTCTCTCTCTCTCTCTCTCTCTCTCTCTCTCTCTCTCTCTTTCTCTCCTCTCTTCCTTCCTTTTTTCCTTCCTTCCTTCCTTCCTTCCTTCCTTCCTTCCTTCCTTCCTTCTTCCCTCCCTCCCTCTTCCTTTCTCCCTTTCTCTCTTATTGTCCATCTTAGAATCAATACTGTGTTTTGGTTCCAAGGCAGAAGATTAACAAGGGCTACGCAATGAGGGTTAAGTGACTTGCTCAGGGTCACACATCTAGAAAGTGTCTGGGGTGGGTTCCATGCTTTGGGTGGGTGGGTAGGTAGGTAGGGGAAGATACAGAATTTAATCTGGTGACCCTTGTTCCATGGCACTTAAATTCTCTTCATTCAATTTGGTACAGACCATGTAGTTACATGTCTATACTCAGTAGCATCTTTCTATCTACCCCACTGATTTCTTCTGCAATTTCTTTTCTGAAGCTGAATTATATTAAGGGAGAGGTCTGTCTACTATCAGGCCAATAGTTAATGTATTCCCCAATGGGAAAACTGTCTAGCATTCAGCCAGCTCTCTCCAGATTTACATTTTAAATGCAAAGCTCTAGGATAATTCCTTTTATTAAAAAAAAATCTCCACAGTATGTGTTGAAATCTAAATAAACGGCATGTGCTTGGAAGTCACACACAAACACACGGGCACGCAGGAACATGCATACACACACAAAACAACCATCAAAGGCCCGTTGGTTTGACACTTTGTCAGCGGCCACCAGTGGGAAGAAGCCAAGCAAATGCATTTCCAACTGCAAATTATCCAACAGTTGGGGATACACCAATTATGTTCTTTGAATAAATTAGTCAGGGAATTCAGATAGGGGGTTTTGGGGGGGTATTTCAGGATGCGCATGTATTTTTAAAGGTGGAGTGTTGGAGTGTTCAAAATTAGTATTTGTTTCTCTCTTACAGTTTGTTTTCCCTAGTTGCTAATTCATGGGGAAAAAAAGTCTTCCCCCCAAATAGATGCTGAAATGTAAATAAGGAAGGAGAGGCTTCAAATTCTGTGTCAAAGACTTCAAAACACTTCTCATAATTTAACTTAATAGACTTTAACAATGTGGAAGCCAAATAAAGTGGCCCGGCCTGGAGTCCTCACACATTTAAGCAAAGAAGTGGCTTTTGCAGCTGACTCTGGTTCCATTATTTCTACTAATTACATATTCATCTGCTGTAAGGAGCAGCTTTCCACTGGCTGAGCTGAAAATTGTACAAGATCAAATATAAAAAGCATTACAGTTGAACCCAATTTATGAGTGCAATTATATATCAAATCAACACAACCTTGCATTCATATAATGCTCCAATCAGTACTGTGGGGGTACGTTGGGGGTTCAAGAAGAGATAAATAAACAGCATGAACACTAGGAGCTATAGATGAGGCTACCAACTTTTTTTTTTCTAATGTGCTTCAAAAGTGAGTTTAATGAAGTGGCCGAGTTGTTTCTTTTGCTTGCGACAATTAAACCTACTTAACGTAAGGGGTCAGAGTGGATAATTGGGATGTTGAAAGCTGGAGATGTGACTTTCCCATAAATTATGGTTTTTACAAAGATGCCCGTGTGTTTCCTTTCCCAGCATCCAAATTCTGGTTGAAAGGATGTCTTTGGTAAAGTATCCCTTCCCCCTGAGTTTGTTTCAGCAAGCCTCTGCAGGTAGTTTAAGGAGTCTGTTCTCTTCCTTAACTGGGTGCTGATGTCAAAACTGAGGATCAGGCATCTTGGGAACAAATGGATCCTTTCCTGCATCAAAACCGAGGACCAGGCATCTTGGGAAAAAAAAGGATCCTTTCCTGCACGTTGGCCAATAAGAAACACTGGTGGTCTTGAGATGGGTCCTGGGAGCAAGGCAAAGGCGGGATGTGGGGAGCAGGTGGGCCAGAGAGTGAGAGGTATTTGTAAATAGTGCCCTCTTACTATTTGAGCCTTCTTTCACAGTTCAGTGTCTGAGCCAGACTAAATTAGCAGCTCCTCTCCCTCTCTCCCTCCCTCGCTCCCTCCCTTCTCTTTTGCTCCTTCCCTCCCCTCCCATCACTCAAGTCATGTCTGTTTACCCTCAGTAAATGACTAAATGTAGACAACTGTCTGCTTGGACTGTGGTGGCATTGGCACACACATACCAGACAAGCAGATTGTTGTGGGAAACTGTGACTGAAGTATCCTGATATACGAGAACCAGTTATCATGGGAATTGTTGTTTCTCGAGCTATAATAAATAGTTGCCATATGCTAAGCACAGATGCTGCCTTGAAAGGCAGCCCGGGATTGGTAGAACCTGGTTTCTCCAGAGTCTGGGACCTTTATTCAATGCATGGCTCTTTGCAGTCTTGGGCTGAACTCTGTCTGCCTCATTGTATGGAAAGGTAACTCACCCTGTGTTTTGGAAGACTCAGATTAGAACCTAAGCACAAAAGGCAGCATCATTTCGAATATACTGTACACGTGCAAAATATAAAAACATGTAGAAGGAGAATTCAGAGGATTCTCCTATGAGGTTATGAGGTTGATTCTTGGGGATGGAGTCCAACCCTTTGCAGAGGTAAGTCTGAAATCCCGAAGCCTTTATTAGAAACAATTCCCATAGCCGTTTGGGGGCATTTGCAGATATGCCATAGCATGAGCCAAAGAGGGATGGGCTAGAATTATGCATTATTCTTTCTGTCAAGACAGGGAGTTGGGAAGGCCCAGGTTCAAGTTCTGTCTCTGACACATAAATTTGCTGTGTGGATATGGTGGTTATTTGATCACCCGGTTCCCTAGAACTAACTAGCCTCTAAGGCTGAAAGTTACAGACAATCTGAAGCATTTCCAAACAGGCGAAGAAAAGGCATTTCCAAACAAGGGAAATCTAGGTCTGAACACAAACAGCGAAAAAGGATTTGGGGTACTTTAGGACCTTGTCTCTCCATGTGATCTCTGGGTACTCCTTAGCAGAGAGAAAAAAGGGAAATAAATCAGGTAGCCAGAATTAGAGATGCTGTTATATTATTTGAAAGTATTTTAAAATCATCAATTAAAAAAAACTGATGATGAACATTAATTGAGGAAGCCAACCTGGTCCTTTTTTCTTCTTCCTCTCTTAAACATTTTTTCCCCTTTATTTTTTTCCAGTAACAATTCTACACTTATGTTTTCCAAGGTTACATGAATCATATTCTCTTCCTCCCTTCTTCCCTCCTCCCTCCCGGAGTTGACAAGCAATTCCACTGGATTACACATGTATTGTCACTCAAAATCTATTTCCATATTATTCATTTTTGTAAGAGATTAATCCTATAAAACCAAAACCCCAAACAATGTACCTAAATAAACAAGTTCTAAATCATATGCTTTCATCTGCATTTATACTCCAACAGTTTCTTCTCTGGAGGTGGATAGCATTCTTTTTCACAAGTCTCTTAGAATTGTCCTGGATCTATGTATTGCTGTTAATAGCGAAGTCAATCACATTTGATCATCTCACAATGTTTCAGTTACTGTGTATAATGCCCTCCTGGTTTTGTTTATTTACCTCTGTATCATTTTATGTAGGTCTTTCCAGTTCTTTCTGAAACCAAACAGTTTATCATTCCTTATAGCACAATTCCTTTTCCATCACCGTCATATACCACAATTTGTTCAGCCGTTCCCCAATCAAAGGACATCCTCTCGGTTTCCTTCTTTCTCTTAAAACAATTGATCAACAGGCAATTTATTAACCAGCTACTACTATATACTAAGCTCTGTGCTATGTTCTTTTTCTCTCTCTAGGAGTAGGTACAGAGCTGGTGCTCACTTTCTGGTAGCTATTTTTAGTGGCAATTAGCTCTTTTCAGGTTGGCTTATTCAGTTTTCTCTCTTTTATTGAAATTGGATTCATTTCTTTCTTTTGCTTTTTTTTTTTTTAAACCCTTACCTTCTGTCTTAGAATCGTTCCAAAGCAGGAGATTAGTAAAGGCTGGGCAACTGAGGTTAAGTGACTTGTCCAGAAACACAAAGCTAGGAACTTTATGAGGCCACATTTGAATCTGGGTCCTTCTGACTCCAGGCCTGGCACTATTGTGCTACCTAGCTGCCCCCAAATCATATTCATTTCTAAAGAAGCTTGCTCACAGAAGGGTTATCTGCCCTACATATACTGCTCCTGTGAATTTTCTTGCAAGGATTCAATACTTTCCATCAGAGCCTTAGAGAATATTGTACTGAATCCCACTAAAATACTGGGCGTGACTACTGCATTATTGCTGTACTAGACAAGTGCAATATATTTATCCAAGTTCACATTTTGACTAATGATTGAGGCTGCACATGCTCTCCTCTCTGAAGCTGCCACACTGTGGATTTCCATTTTTTCCCCTGTAGTTTGTGCAATAATACCAATTAAGAAAAATGACTTTCATGATCGGTAAAAAAAAAAAAAAAGTTTATTGGAAATTCCTTGTTGAAAAGGTCAAAGTGAGAAAAAATTTAGAAAAGTATATATTTTTGTTAGGATCTAAATGTTATATCTCTCAGATTGGATGAAAAATCTGAAAAAAGCCTTTTCTTAGAGGAAGAGAAACTCTTTTCCCACCCCCATTCCCCCTTCCCTGTGACGGGTCTTTGCTTGTTGACTCTGAAGATCTCCTTTCATTCATAATCAGATTTAGGAAATATTTTTGTCCACAGAAACTGAAAATGTTCAAGCAGGCACTCCAGGCTTTCTTTCTACCCAGGCCTCAAATTCCTTCCAAGTATATTCTGTTACCTGAGGTGATAACATCTGCTTCTGGTATTATCATGTCCATTTTGCAGCCATAGAAACTAAGTGATGTGCCCAAGGTCAGGAGAGGAGGCAGCCTGGGAGGGCTAGGGCTAGGGTTTGAACCCTGAACCCTAACTTTTGCTCTTATCTACTTAGAAAGACTGAATCCCCCCTTTCTTCAGCACAAATTCCTTTAAAACCCTCCAAACCCAACCTCAAACATCAAATTTACTTTTTGATTCTGAACACCAATTTAACATTTGAATGTTGGTCAAGTTTTTGCAAAAAAATGATCAGTAAGTTCTTTTTTTTTTTTTTAAATGACACTTTCTTGTAAATCTGCTGCAGTTTTTTGCAGGGTTTCCTTTTGTGTATTAAACTTGCTTCCTGGTCACTTCACAGTTAATGGATACTGAATAATTTAAAAAGATTTTATGACTGAACACAGCAGAAATAAATATTTGTTCAAAGGAAAGTAAAAATCAGGAATGACTTGCTAGTATCAGAGCAACTTCTCTCCTTAAAAGCAAGATCTCCTTACCTCAGCTGACAAGAGCCACAATGAGTCCTTAGGAAAAGTATTTGATAATTTCTCTCTGCCTCAGTTTCCTCATCTGTAACACAAGTGGGATTGGACTTAGATATAAGGTTCCTTATCACTTTGTAATTCTATGATATTTATATACTTAATAACTATATAACCACAGGCAGATCCCTTTATCTCTTAGTCTCGGTTTCCTTATCTGTAAAATGATAATAATAATGTCTGAAATGCTGGTCTTACAAGGTGTCTATGAAGAAAGCTCCATGTAAAACTTAAAATGCTCTATTAAAGTGAATTTATAGTAATGTTAGTAGTGCTGTACTGCTGTCCTTGGGCAGCTAGATGGTGTGGTCAATGGAGTCTTGGATCTGGGGTCAGGAAGACTCATTTCCATGAGTTTCAATCTGTGTCTGTAGCTTCCTACTGGAAAATGAATTTAGAAAATACTTAACCTGGCATTGAAGACCCTTCATAATGATAACCTTCATGACCTTTCCAGCCTTATCTCTCCCTACCTCCTTTGCCAAACACTCACGGTGAACTATGACTGTACCATTTGATCTGCCCTGCTTTCATTTGGCTTTCCCTCATTATTGTGCTTCTGTTTGTCTTCCACATCCAGTAATGGATATTTTCTTGGCCACCCTCACTGCTTCCACCTTTTAAAAATCCTTATTTAATTACAAGGTTCTACTAAAATGCCGTTTCCATGCAACCTTCCCTGATTCTCCTGATTAGAATTCTCAAACACATTGCATTATTTGAACCTGGCTTTTGCACTTATTGGAGTTTACTTTGTATTTAAATGCATAAGATAATCGTTTCAGAACTGGAAGGGGACCTCTGAGGCCATCCAGTCCAACCTCCTCATTTTATAGAAATTAAGGCCCATAGAGATTCAATGACTTGACCCACCACTCAGATAGTAAGAATCAGAGGTAGATTTGAACCCAGATCCTCAGAATCCAGAATCAGAACCCTTCTACCGTAGTTGCTTCCTCATTTGTGTTTCTTGTGTAAGTGTCATATTTCCCCTACTCCATTGTAAACTCTTTGAATAAATAGACTGTGATTTCTTTCTTTACTTTTTTGGTGTCTCTAGCACTCCCCACAGGGCTCCCCCCACCCCAGTCTCTGTACATAGTAGGTGCTTTCCTAAATGGTTTTCAAAAGGAGTTAAATTGCATGGAGGTGACCATAATATTGAATTGGGACAGCTAGAAGGTGGGAAATTGAATGATGAACCAAGTAAATTAGGATTTATTAATTTCTTCTATATGCCAATCTATATAAACTTCCATTCAGTCAACTCTTAATCCCCCTAGCCCAGTGATTCCAAAAGTGGGCACTACTGCCCCCTGGTGGGTGCTGCAACGATCTAGGAGAGCAGTGATGGCCACAGGTGCATTTATCTTTCCTATTAATTGCTATAAAATAAAAAAAAAATAATTTCCGGGGGCTAAGTAATATTTTTTTCAGGAAAGGGGGCGGTAGGCCAAAAAAGTTTGGGAACCACTGGTCTAGCCTTTCAGAATTCAGATCACAAAAAGACAAACAAAAGGACTACTCTGAGGTTTTGGCTAACATGATCTAGGGTGATATCTTTTTCTTTTTTGCCAAAATTAATTTTTTAAAAGCAATTTGTTTTCTGACATGACAGCCTAAATTGTAACATCTCCTCAGTGGGCAAGAGCTCTATCAGCTTACCTGTGTTCAGAGCCACCTATCATGTTCAATTATGCTTTACCAAACTTTTTTTCTTTGAAAAAATACTTTTATTGAAATCTTTTCCTTTTAATCACATTTGTTTCTCCTTGGGTTCCTCCCCCTACTCTTCACACCATCCCCCTATTACAAAGAGCAAAAAGAGAAAGTTTAGCAAAAGTAGTCAAACATCAAAAATGTCTATCATTATACGAGGTGTTCCACATCTGTGGGCCTCGATTTCTTCAGAGGAGAAGGGGGAAGTGGCTTCTCCTATCTTTTCCTTGAGTTAAACCTTGGAATTCAGTTTTGATTCTTTTGTTGTTCTTCTCACTTAGCATTGCTGTAGTAGTTATTTTGCATGCCGTTTTCCTTGTTTTGCTTGCATCATTTTACATAGTTTCACAAATCTTTCCATGTTTCTCTCGATTAATCATTTCTTACAGCATGGTAATAATCCATCGGTATCTGTATCTTATTTCATTGAACCAATCTCTAGTCAATGGGCAACTACTTTTTTCCAATTTGTTGCTACTGCTAGAAGTGCTGCCAAAAACATTTTGTAGTATGTTTGCCATCATTTTTTGACCTGTGCCCGACTAGTGTGTATGTGAGTGTGGGGGGTGGGTGGGGAGGGCAGGGTGAGGCAGGGCAGTCTTTTGTGCCGAGATGGTTTATTATTTTGAAACCATTTGTGTCCATAAAGTCTTTGCTTTCAGCCCCATTGTCTGATCCAAATGACTGGGGTTTCATCACTACCTTAGACAACAGGAGAACATCCACCTGTTTGGTTTCCCACCATTATTAGGCTGCTTACCCCAGGTCACTGTGGTTGTAGGGGAGGAACGTCAGGGGGCATTACCCTTTCCTCTGCAGCTGCACAACAATGCCATTTCAGAACAGGCTAGCCAAGCAGAAGGAAACTGTTTCCAAGGGGTGGACAATATCTGTGCATAGGTTTTCCTCTCCAACAGTGAGCCGTGCTGTGTAGATGAAGAACCTCCCATGCCAAGTAGAGCCACAGCTGTGTTCCTGGGATTGCCTGTGGCATATAGTTTGGGGAAATGCTGCCTCAAGTGATCAGGTGGTAGAGTGGATCATGGCAGGAAGCCAAATAGGTGGAGAAATGTTCCTAGTATGTTCCTAGCTATGGTAATTCACCTCTAAAGCAAGGATTTGGATCGGCTCAAAGCTCTTTCTTTTTGTACTCTTTGGAAGGATCAGCGGGTGGAACCCAGGGTGATCTGTGTCTGGGAGAAACAAGAGAACCATGTTTCAGGGCTGATGTACTCAGTTTACTGAATTGAACCAGCTTTTAAAAAAGTGGATCAGAGTTCTGCTTTATTATTGTTTAGTGCCTGGCACCTGGCTGCACTTAATGCTCTATCTGTCTATCTATCTATCTATCTATCTATCTATCTATCTATCTATCTATCTATCTATCTATCTATCTATCCATCCATCCACTTGTCTAGATGACTCTCTCTGTCTTTAATCAGAGCCAGAAGTGTACTGGAAAATGTTTAATTGATTCTCCTACAAAAACAACACACATACATGCATATAGATATAGAGAAGGTTTTTCTTGCATGTTGCATGGGGGTGTTATGGTGTGGCTCAAAGGGAGGCAGAATAGACGACCTTAGCTTCTTCTCCCCACAACCTTTCTCCAAGGGAGATTTTAATTCTTGCCAGGAAGGGAAGTAGCAGATTGGGACTGGAGGCTACTTGCTCTCCTCAGACAACAGAGGGATACTAAGCTAAAATTATATCTGCTCCCTTAAATTTTGTTAATCTAGGGAATTTGATTTTGAGGTTTGAGCTAACTTCTCTTTGTTGTTTATTATTGGAGCAATTAGGACCCCAAACTTTATATCCAAGGCTCAACTCCCTTCTCATCATAATGAACAGACATAGAAATCATCAAAGAAGCTATTTATCCACTTTGATAGCATAACAAAATTCAGAGAAAAGATACATAACAGTATATATCAGACAATACAGTGTAACAGAACTTTCCCAACTGGAGTGATGTAACAGAGAGAGAGAGAGAAAGAGAGAAAGAGAGAGAGAGAGAGAGAGAGAGAGAGAGAGAGAGAGAGAAGAGAGACAGACAGACAGACAGACAGACAGACAGACAGACAGACAGAGAGAAACAGAGAGTTTTATATCTTACCCAAAGAAAAGTTTCTCAAAATGTAGTATGGCAAGCTGAGGAGAGAGCCATGGTAGGAACTGCCAGCTCCTCTCACATCTTCCCAGTCTTTTCTTCCAGCTACCAGAAGTAGGTTTGATATCTTCCATCTTCTTTTTGGAAGTCAGAAGCCCCTGAAGTCTGAAGAGACTTAGTGACTTGAACACTCCTGGAAGAAGTCTAAAGAGCTCTCCTCTCTCCTGTTCTCACCAACTCTGCCCCACCCTTCAAACAGGTACATTGATCTCCACCAATAAGATGAAAGTATCATATTCTCTTTGGGCCTGGAGTTACACATTTATACATATATGTTAATAAAGCAAATAAAACTTAAAAGCATGTTGAACCTATATATATCTGTTATGTATATTATACATAATCTCTATAGAGATGCTATATCTATATACTCAACACATTTTAAAATTTCATTATATATGTTATGTTTGCTTTATATATGTAACATGTTTTATTTTTCTGTGTATACTACATGCATATTATATCTATACTCTCACTTTAAAGTTTTATTATATATTATAAATATATATACTCTGCACACTTGTTTTACTATATAATATACATTTATTCACTTTATATATGTAACACTTATTTTCTTAAATATACTACACACACACACACATACATATATATATATGTATACATATATATACTCCACACATTTTAAAGTTTTATTTGTAGTATTAACATTTTCTCCATTACTTAAAAAAACAACCCTTCCCTTTCATCTTAGACTCAATAATGAATATTGGTCCTAAGGCAGAAGGGGGTAAAAGCAAGAGGTAGGCTATAGGCATTAAGTGACTTGCCCAGAATCACACAGCTAGGAAGTGTTTGAGGCTAGGTTTGAACTCAGGACCTCCTCTCTCTAGGCCTGGCTCTCAATCTACTGAGCCACTTACCATTCCCTTCTCCAACACTTTTTGAAGTCTAGACAATCAGCAAAACTAATAAATCCAATCCTGATTTCCAAGGTAAAAATGCTCACACTGAAAATTTGGCTCTTGAAGCCAATAAGAAATGGCTCCACTAAACTCCTGTGAGTCTGTTTCCTCATGTATAAAGTGTTGGTCTCTAGATGATCCCCAAAGTCCCATTTTAAATCCCGAGATTCTAGTACAGATTCAATTGTTCTTTGGCCTCCTCCCATCTTCCAACTCATTTTCCAAATCCAACTCCTTGAAGGCAGGACATTTTCATGTTTGACTTTAAGTCTTCGATTAACGGCTACATTAGTAGGCATTAAAAAGAGACTTGGCCAAAAAAAAAGAGAATTACATTAAGGTGTGGAACAATTAACCACATTTGAGTTGTTTGCCATAGTTTACCAGCACAGAGCCTGTCAAATAGTAAGAATTTAGTGCTTGTTAAATGAATGTATGATACGCACCATTTACAAGGTTCCACAGATGAATGAAATAGGCAAAGGAAGGGTTGTTCTACACCTGCTTTGATGAAATCTTAACGAGAAATAGGGAAGCAACTGTTTAAAAAAAGGAAAATAATCAGGTTCCCCCTGGGGTAGCCTCAGAAAACATGAGAGCAAGCCTAACGGGAAGAAGAGCCGAGCTGTTAGTAGATTCTCTCCCCTCCTTTAGAAAACAAAGTGGCTGAAGGGACATCTTATTTCACTCCATTTATTTGAGGAACAAAACACTAAATCTATGTTCTATTTTGCTCACCACCACTACTGGGTGGTATTTTGCAAGCCTTGTTCTCTTTTTTTGAAAATTAGCTCATTGCCACTGACCATGGAGAAGTTGTTGAGATCACGAAGGGATGGCCCTGAGGAGCTTTGTATTTCACAAATCTGTCTCCTGTACTCTGCAATTTTATAGGGGTGGGGAGAGGGTTTAAGACCTCCTTAGAGGCTGAGTCACAGTTTTCTGAATGGTCCTCCAACTTTTCCAAGCAGAACACTAAAATTAGGACTCGCTTAGATTTCCCCACTGGAATATGGTACCACTGAGAGGGGTGAGCCTCCAAGAAGCTAAATTCTATCCAGAGAGAAAGGAAAGGGAGGGATCTTAGACCCCTGAGCTTTATAGTGACACCTAGTGTTTCAAATGGATGAATTTGTGAATTCACTGACCCCTCAGCTCATGTTTAAACACGAAAAGGGACAATTTTTCATTATATTGCACTAATCTACTTCTCCTTTTCCACTCCTAGCATACAAAATCATACTGTTAGCACTAGAAAAGGAGAGCCTAACCAACTCCCCTCCTCACTATCCCCTTTCTTCTGCCTTCATCCAGGAGGGTCATTTTCCAAAGCACTAAGTGGCAGAGGAACTCCAGGGGAAAGTGTCGTAGGGGTTTGCCAGCAGAGAGAATGGTAATATATGAGCCCCAACATTGCCTGTGTCTCTTCCACCTTAGCAGCAGCCAGGGTTCTTGCAATGGCACATACCTGATAGATCTCCTTTTCCTTTTTGGCTCTAGAGACCAAAAGATGGATCTTTTAAATGTCCCTGAAATTGGAGGTCAGAGACAAGTGGTGAAGGTTAAAATAGAAGGGAAAGGTGAGGTTCCAAGATAACCAATTAAAATTGTGGCCAGTAATGGTTCAGGATGGTGATAGAATTTCTGCTTTTGACTAAGATGTGAAATTTGCTTATTAGATTACTAGGATTTAAATTCCTTCTGAATTCAAGACACTCTTATTACCTAATCTAGAGACCTTAAAAAGTGATTTAGTAAGCACTTAATACATTTTAAAAAATGTAATTCCATTGAAATAATAACATATTTTCCCCTAGAACAAATAAAATCTTAAGTAGTGTTCTTAATTTCTTTAATACACTGATTCCTACAAAAAAAATCTCTAAGGAAACCAAAAAATGTTACATTTTATAAGAAAAAAACCACAAAAATTGAAGCAGTTTTCAGCTTAGTCTTGTGTCCTCTTGGAATATTTAGGTAAATCTTGATCATTCTTCTTGCATCAATTTAATAATACACCATTTTATTTAATTTTGTTTTGCTATTTTATATAACAGCACATAAAGACAGTTTAATTTATCAAGTGTTTTCCATTAATAGTGGTCACTAAAAAAAAGACTCCACCAAAAAGAGGAAAATTATATTTGGCAGAGGCACAATTAACCACATTTGGGTTGTCTGCCATAGTTTACAAGTTTTAAGAACATAAGTATTCTTTGATTTGTTCATAACATGCTGGTTTCCACTAACACTGGTGCAATAAAATAGCCGAACTATTAAACACAAGATACAATGGAAGCTAGCACAGAACAATATAATACAATAAAAGGCGTGGTCCCTAGTCTTAAAGAGCTTCCAGTTGAGGTCAAATAAGATAGATGCACAGATAATAAATACAATATCTGGCTAAAGAAACAGAAGGCAGGGGATAACTATAATGCCACACAGAGAACAGGAGGTCCAAGGGTCCAGTTAAGTGTTTTTGTGGGAGGCTTGGGTTCTTGGAGAAGCCATGCTGTGAGCTTGATTTCTGAAGGATGGGAATGAAGTAAGCCTGGTATTAGAAAAAGCCAGGTCTTCCCACAGAAGATAGGGTGGGTTGCACAAAGAGCTGGAGGCAGTCTGGGGAGTGTGGAGAATGGCAAACCAGTCTGTCTGGGAAAGAGTCAGTGGTTGATGCAGTATAAGAAAAGGACCCAGGATCCAACTAAGGGGGTGGACGGATGGTCATGTGAGCTGTAGCCAGAGGGGCAAGAAGAATCTACTTACATTTTCTGAAAAGGGATATTGAGAAAATAATGACTGGAGAGCTGCCATGTTTAGGGGGACGTTTGTGCCAGTGTTCCCTTAAACTAAACAAGGATCACAGCAAAGTCAGGATCACAGCAATAATGTTCATATTTGTATGTATGCACAGATGTAACTTCTTCATTTCTTGCCTGGGGGGAGGCATATTCATTTAATGCCAGGAATTAACTCCTTAAGCAGATTTAGTATAATACTCGAGGCTCTTACCACCCACTAGCAGACAAAGGGATGCTCTTCCTTTTCCTGACAGACACAGAGAGTTGGGCTAAGAGGGCCATCTTTTCTGTGCTGGGCAAGGCAAATTTGGAAAAGGCTTAAAGCAAACATCGTGTGTTTTGGCAAATGAGGTGAACTGAGTCTATTGAAAGAGGCCAGCTTGTCATTTTCTTCTGTGGCTGTCTTTCAGGGACATTTGCTTTCCAACGAATTTGGTAAATTAGATTATATGCACCCCATGTACTCTGTATTACTCACACTTCTGCAAGCAAAACTCCTCCCTTTGCCCTGACATCCATGAGGCTTTGGCCTGCAGAAGGACCCGACAGAGGTTGATTATCTGAACAGATCTCACAATTAGCCTTTAGTATCTGGTTCTGACTCTGCAGAAGGCCTTGGTAATTTAGCTTATTTTAGCAAATGAGACCAGATAACCAGATGTATTTCTTCTTTGTCAAGTGTAATAAGAATATGCTTTGCCCTTTCATAATGCAAAATTTGAACCTTTAGCACATTGAAATATTCCCAGATGTTTTCTAGTTTATGCTATTGCTGAAGCACATAGGACCTAACGTGATGCTCAGCACTTTAAGAGATCATAGATTTGAAAGAACATTCAAAGTCATCCCCCTGCTCTCCTCCATTTCAGAGAGAAGGGAACAGATTCCACAGAGGTTTACTGCCCACTCAAAATAGAGGTAAGAATCCTCTTACATATTCTGAAAAAGGTTATTTCATGACTGGAGAGCTGCCACGTTTAGGGGGACATCAGAGGTGTCAGAGGTAAGATCTGAACCCAGTCTTTTGACCCTAAATCTACCTTCCTTCTAGACCTCACAATAGGGCTAGCAAAAATGATGCCAAATCTCTTAAAGGCCTATCGCTTTGAAATCTAGAAATCTTGAAAAGTCATTTTTATACCAAATTGAAAGGAAATTTTGATTACTTCCAAAAACCAAAGTACAGATAGAATGAAATAATTCTTCCCCACCTCTATAATTAGACCAAAATCATGAACCTAAGGTTTCTGAATATCAGTTCCCAATAGGAAGAGACAGAGATGGAGAGAAAGTATGTGTGTGAGAGACAGAGAGAGAATATGATGGATTTAATTTTATTCCATATGTGTGCCCCGAAATCCAATTAATGCCATGATTAGGGAAAGAGGATCAAAGTTTTAATCTCTACCTTTTCCCAGCCATTGAATCGGTCAATAAACATTTTTAAGAGCCCACTATGTGCCATACACTGTGGTAAGCATAGGGCACTGTGCTAGCAGCGTTTCCAGTCATGGAACAGATGATTTTTCCCCTATTTGGAGGCCGGTAACTTACTGCTCCCTAATATGAGCATGAGCTCTGTCTGGGCTTCTCTCAAGTGCTCTCTGCAGTGATACAGGAATTAACTTCATGGGCCTGTGGGAATGGCAATGCACACCTCCCAGCTGCAAAAATATCCAGGGGGACCTTATGGTGCCTTAGTGCAAAAGGTTTTCCCAGGATTACAGTCAATGTAACAGCTCCTGTTAATAGTTAATAATGGCCTATTTGTTCCCATCAAACCAGCTCTCCAAAAAAGCATCAGGAGTGGACAGATGTTCCATCCGCCACGCCACGGAGCCTGCATCTTGGCCAGTTGGTAATCTGGACTCGGAGCTCCCTTGGAAAGGCTGAGCGCCCTCAGATCTTAGAAACCAGCCTGCAGTTTTGGAAAGGTTTCATTCTGGAGTCACGCGCCGGGCGCCAGGCAGACATAAATAAGCTCCCCCCCCCCCCATTCCCCCCTCCGTTCC
>NC_058133.1:437798828-437818128 GCF_016433145.1 Gracilinanus agilis | reverse complement strand
GAGGGGGGGGGGGCGCGGCGTGGCTAGGAGACGTTGAGCCTACCCCACCCCACCCCACCCCTGAGCTGCCATTCCAGAGCACAGATAAAAGTGAAACCTGAGCGGAGAATGTTTTCGGTGCCACCGGCAATCAAGGGTTCTGTTGCCACAGTAACGGGAACACTTCATCAGCTCCGCGAACAGATGGTCAGTGAGCAACAGGCAGCATATGTTCCAATAAGCCTTGACATCAGCACAGATGGAGGGTGGGCAGGAGGCTGGCTCTGAAACATAACCTGACATTTCCTTCTCATTTGGTGCTGCATTGTTAGAGCTCGCACAGGAAGATTAGCAGGGAAGAGTGAAGAGCGTGAACGGGAATCTGCTCAAGCCCCGATTACTAACACTCCAGTGCAGTCTTAGACTTTTACTTAACCAGAGTGCAACATTGTTAACAACGCCCCGGAACACAAAGGGAAATGCAGCGGGCCCTAACGATGGGGGCTTTCTTTTCCTCGCGGGCAGGTTTTCCCCGAGAACGCTAATTAGCAGGCGGGCAGGCAGGCATCGCCACCTTCTAGGTATGCACCGGCTCCCACCGATGCCACCGATGGCTGTGGCTTCTTATGGCAGGCGCCCAAACCTCCACATGGGACCGCGATGGGGCTAAATCTCCCTAACGCCGAGAAGGCTTTTCTCGGAGGGGAGGGGAAAGGGGTCGTGCTGAAGTGATCTTAGAACACTAACAAAGTTTGGAGTGTTAGTCACCCGCCGTACAAACCAGGTCAACAAGCACTTATTAAGCGCCTGTTATGTGCAGGCTGTGGATGTGTGTGGATGCAAAAAACAAAATAAAATAAATAGCCTACTCTCAAGGAATTCGCGGTCTCATAGGAGAGACCATATGCAAATATGCTACATATCTATCTACACATCAACACACATACACATCTATCTACACGTATCTGTTAGCACGAAGGGAGATGGGGAATGGCTGCTCGTTGAAGGTAGCATTGCAGCATTCTGTGGCTCCGTGGCACAGTGGACAGTGTGATGGACTCATTTTCTGGAAGATGAGTTCAAATCTAATCTCAGACATGTACTAACTGTATGATCCTGGGCAAGTCACTTAACCTTGTTTGCCTCAGTTTTCTCATGGGTAAAATGAGCTGCAGAAGAAAACGGCAAAACAATCTAGTATACAGTATTTGCCAAGAAAATACCCAGGATTCTAAGACAGAAGGTAAGGGTTATAAAGAAAGAAAAGAATAAAATTAAAAAAAAAAAAAACCTCCCCAAAGGGGGCATGAAGACTTAAACCCAATTGAAAATGACTAAATAACAACCCTGAGAATTCTGAGCTTGGCCAAGACAAGCACTGGGCCAGGAATGATCAGGCATTCTTCCAAAGGTAGAGCTTGGTTAGTTCTCAAGAGGTCACCTCTTGTCAGAGGACCCCGGGTTCAAAATCCCATTCTGCCACTTGCTGCCTGTGTGGACATGAAGAAATCGCTGAAGTCAATTTCCACATCTGTAGAAGAAGGGGTTGCATTAGAGAACCTCAAGGGTTCTCTTCCAGCTCTGATGTTCTATGACTTACGGGAGGTAAGTATTGGGGTACAGGGCCAGGGCCAGTGGATCCCATTTCTAGCTTTGCTATTTGCTACCTACATATGTGATTTTGGGCAAGACATTTAACCTCTGAGACTTAGTTCCATATTTTAAAATAGGAAAATTGGTGTATATGCCTTGTAGATACCTTATTCACATGTTATTTCTCCCATCAGAATGTAATCTTACTGAGGGCAGGGAATATTTTTTTGAGGGAACTTTGTATTCCCAGGGCCTGGCACATAGCAAGTTTTAATATATGCTTGTTGACTGACTAGGTGGTCTCTAAGGCCCCTTCCAAATCAAATTCTATGATATTCTGACTCATAGTTAGCATTTGGCCTCATCGCTTGCCTTTGGACAAAATCTCAAAATATAGGGTGTCCTTTTAGTGCATTTTCTTCCTTCTTTTGTTCACCCTCTATTGATCTTCCCATAGTTGGGTGACCAGATTTCACATTTATGTAGACTTTTGTGGTTGATTTCAAAACACTTTAATCACAAGAACTCCATTAGGTAGATTGGACAAGTATTAATTATTATCTTCAACTTGCACATTACTCCCCCTTGTGTACTCTTTAAACCAAACTGGCCCCCTTGTTAGACCTACACAAGATCAACATTCCATCTCCCCACTCCCATTCCCAATGACTGTCTCCCAAGATTGTAATGCTCTCCTTTCTCTCTTTGGCTCCTGGGAACTCCTTGTTCCCTTCAGGATTCAACCTTAAGATCCATCTCTTTCAAGAGACATTTCCTGAGTGCCCCAGATACTAATGCCCCATTTTCAAACTACTATGTAATTATTTGGTATAACCTATATTTGTTTCTTTGTGACTCTGGATATCTTCAGTAGACTATAAGCTCCTTAAGGGTAGCCACTGCCTTACTTTTGTAGAACCTTATTGAGACCTAGCATATAGTAGGCACTTAGCAAATTCTTATTGATCCATTTATTAGTGGTTAAACTGGGATTCAAGCCCATATTTGCCCACCTTTAATCCAGAGTTCTTGTTACTCTTTCACGACTGGAAAATGTCACCCCTTTTAGCTCAATCCTAACATTTTTAGTGCCTCCCGGTAGAGATCCTCACAACAAAACAGACAAAAAAATTATCTTGTGGTCTAGAGGAAGATAAAGGAAGGGACAGGATCTCTGCAAGTAACTTAAAATGCAAGCTCCTCATTACTTCAAGGTTCTGGGATTTTGTGACTGGGCATTCTCTCCATTTATGCAGACGACAGTCCCTCCACAAGTTAGGACACAGTCTTCAAGAGTGTCTATGGACAAAAAGTTCTTACCCTGCAGGCAACTTGGGGAGGAGCCCCTCCAAATTTAGCTAGCCAAGACCTCAGAAAACAGACACATTCTCCAACATTGGAGCCATTCTCAAAGTTTGTTCAGCTTGGTAGGACCTGCCTCTGTTTGAGCTTTACTGGCAAGGTCATTGAGAACCCAGAGACATTTCTAATTACAGTAGTAACTGGGGTGGGGCAACTGGGGTTTTGCCCTGGTAGGGTTAAATTTATAAGGTGTCAGTTTGCTACCACAGACATCAGCCACGCTGGAATATGATGTGAGAACTATAGGACTGCTAACACCCTGAGCTCATTCCCTCTCTCAGGATATGGTGAAATCAGAGTCATACATCTCTTTCTTGGACCCACTAGGATTTCAATATTGTGACTATCTTCTGCTAAAGCCAAGACCAGGAGGGAGGTTGTGGGTGTGTGAATGGGGTGCTATTCCCAGTCTTCAAATATCTATACTGGGACAAGCTGGGTGCCTGGGCATAGGAAAAATGGAATTGACTAAGTGCTGGGTTTCAGAGGGTCCACAGTCTATTTCCATGCCCACTGGGACATACTTTACCTCTCCCTCCTCCACGTTAATGCATAGTCAGCCTGCATCCTTGGACCTTCAGAATGGTAACATCTTAGGCCCTGACCAGAGAAAAACAGTCAGGTAAGAATGGACATCTGATAAGAATCAGGGGTATCTGTCACAAGCTTCCATCTCCTCTCCCAGGTCTTGCCCTGCCTTTAAAAAAAAGTCTTAAATTATAAGGTGGTATGTATTTATTTCTCTCAAATGGATACAAGAAATACAAAACAACAAATTTGATTTTTATTTGACAATGATTTGATTCATCAATACTTGAAATTTGCAAAATTTCAATGAATATAATTTATTTTAAAATACTGTAAGTTAAAAAAGATTCCTGAAAGCAATCATTTCTAATATTACTTAGTTTTTCTCTATACAACCACATTTTTAAGAGTTAGAAACTGAATATTATATAGGATATGCATCATTTTTAAAACTTGGGAGTTTCTATATCATTATTTTCCCGATATCATTCAGGAGATTCCATAAACCGACAAATAATTGTAGGTAGTAAGACAAATTGGTGAATCTTGAAGAAGAGTGGTATCACTTAGAGGCACTAAGAGGAATGCCATGTGTCCCAGAGGAGGCACTTTCTCCCCATCTCCCTTTCCCCTCTCCCTGACCCAATTAGCTACAAAGAAAAGATGAGACCACTTAAGCAGGCATCTGCTTGTTCTGGACCCAGTTATGGGGCAAACTCCCATTTCTACTCCAATTTTCACTGCCTTCAGGCTTCAGTGGAAGGCCCTGGTGCTTTGAAATCCCCTACTCTGGGAACAATCCTCACCCACCATTAACTTGAAGAGGGAGAGATTGGTGAGAAATCTCATTAGGTGAAGAGTTTTGGATCTTCCTCTTTCCATGCTTGCTATCTCAATCTATCCAAGAATATACTTGAAAATACCTGGTTAGCAAAAATAATTATTTAAAATGAGAAGTTATCATTCTATACCACTTATCCCTTTCATAGTCAAACTTCTGGAAAAGGCCATCGATATGTCCTTTCTTTTCCTCCCATTCACTTACCAGCTTCTTCCAATCTGATTTCCAACCTTACCACTCTACTGAAATTACTCTCTCCAAAGTTGTCAAGGATCTTTTAAATGCTAAATCTCAGTCTTTTTCTCAGTACTCATCCTTTGAGACCTTTCTACAGCTTGTGACACTGTTGAACACCCTCTCTTCCTGGATATTTTCTCTTTCTTCAGTTCTAATTACACTGTTTTCTCCTGGTTCTCCTCGTTCTCAGTCATCTTTGCTAGATTATTATCTATGTCTTACTTTCTAACCATGAGTACTTGCAAGACTTGGTCCTGAGCCCTTGAATTAAGTAGGTACTAAATAATCAATTTAAGCCAAAGGCATTTATTAAATGCCTGTATATATGGGTGTGTGTATATAAATATATGTATTTAAATGTATGTATGTATGTATACATGGGTGTATAAATAAATATACATATATAAATATGTATATGTGTATACATATATGTGTACATATATATGTATTTACATATCTATATGTATTATATACACACATACACATATCATTGTACTAAGGGCTAGAGATACAAAGAAGGCATCAAACAATCCTTGATCTCAAGGATAACAGCTTGATGGAGGAATTGAATGAATGAATGAATGAATGAGCAGTGACCAGCATTTATTATTTTTGGATTGAATTGGTGGCTACCGGGTGATCTGCAGAGATGCCAAATGCTATAGAGGTCAAGGAGTGGAGTGGCTTCCTAGATCTTCTTTATTTAAAAAACTTTTCTTTAATTATGACATCTTTTACATCTCCCCTCCTTTTCACTTCTAGAATACTAGAAAGAGTAATGCATACTCTCTATTCCACTTTTTCATACAAACTTTTTCAACTTTTTCATACATCTCTTACAGTTTAAAAAATCTTGCCTCTGTCCCTATTATTCTATTGAAATGACTTGCTTTAGCATCTACAATTATCTTCCTATAGCCAAATCCACTGACTCTTTTCCTGTTCTCATTCTGTTTGGTCTCTTCAGCATTTGGCAATATTGACCAAAACTTCCCTCTTGACAGTTTCTTCTCCCTTGATTCCATTGATATTTTATTCTTCATTGATACCAACTCTGTTTGTAATGTCACTTTAAGTTTACTCTTTTTTTTTTTTAACCCTTGTATTTCGGAGTATTGTCTCATAGGTGGAAGAGTGGTAAGGGTGGGCAATGGGGGTCAAGTGACTTGCCCAGGGTCACACAGCTGGGAAGTGGCTGAGGCCGGGTTTGAACCTAGGACCTCCTGTCTCTAGGCCTGACTCTCACTCCACTGAGCTACCCAGCTGCCCCCATAAGTTTACTCTTCTTCCTTGTCATTGCAAAGTATGAGTACTTATTCCTTTTTCCCTCTCCAAGGTTCTGTTTTTGATCCTCTTCCCTTCTCCCTTTATAGTTTTCTCTCCTGATCTTATCCACTCACATGGCTTCAGGGGAGATGGAAGGGATTAAAAAATCCCAAGCTCTCCCTCCCCCATCCCCATCCTTTCAAGATGTGCTGCTTGTATCTCAGACTCAACATATCCTAAACTGGGATTATCTTTTCCTTAAAAAATCTCCTTTAAACTTCTCAGTTTCTGTTGCTCCTTCTATCTTCTCAAGTTTAGCCATTTGAAAAAGGTTCTTAATGGAGTGCTTCAGAGTTCTGTTCTTGGTTATATTCTCTTCAGTTTTTTTAGTGACTTATATAAAGACTCAGATGGCATATTTATCAAATTTGTAGTTGACACAAAGTTAGAAGAAGAGATAGTTATAGATTAGATAACAAACCTGGAAATCCAAAAAGATTGATGTGTGAGTATGTGGGCTGGGGAGTGCCTAAAGCAAAATGATGAAATTTATTAATAAATATAAGTCCATACTTAGATAAAAACAGCACCTGTACAAGTGTAGGATGAGGAAGATGTGCAGAGAAAGCAATTCATGGGAAAAACATCAGAAATTTTAATGGTCTGCATGCTCAATTTGTTAATAGCATGAGGAGAAGAACAAGAAAGCTAATGCAATCTTGATTTCATGAAGAGACCAATGTCCAGGCTAAAGAAGGTGGTAGTCTGACTATATTTTGTCCCAGTCAGGAGACATTTGGGATATTGTGGTCAGTCTGGCCACCATGTGTGTATTCAAAGAACACCTAGGGTACTGAGGGGACTTAGAACCATGACATGAAAAAAAAATAGAAACATGACAAAGAGCTTGTTGTCAAAATGGTATAGTATCAATGTTTGAGAACCTTGGGGTTAAAAAGACAGGAATATTTATTTATCTATTCATCTACTCATCCATCTATTTATTTATTTATTTAGTTGCTTGTGCATTTATTTATTTATTTGTTTATTCATTCATTCATTCATTTATAAAACCCTTACCTTCCATCTTGGAGTCAATGCTGTGTATTGGCTCCAAGGCAGAAGAGTGGTAAAGGTAGGCAATGGGAGTCAAGTGGCTTGCCCAGGGTCACACAGCTGGGAAGTGTTTGAGGCCAGATTTGAACCTAGGACCTCCTGTTCCTAGGCCTGGCTCTCAATCTACTGAGCTACCCAGCTGCCCCCAAGACAGGAATATTTAGAAAAGGCTGAAGGAACTTAAGAGATAGCTATCTTCAAATATGGGAAAGGGCAGAGAAATGAGACTTTTCTTTTTTGGCCCCAACAAGTGGGGTATTCATCTGAGATGTTGGAGATACAAAGACAAAAAGCAAAACAGTACTGTCCTCAGCAAGCTTACATTCTACTGGAAGGCCACAGGCTGGTAGATTTTGGCTCAATATAAAGAAAAATTTACTGATTACAGATGTCAGAACATGGAATGGGCTCCTTCTGGAGTAGGGAATTCTTCATTACTGGAGGTCTTTGAGAAGTAACAATCAGCCAATAGACAAGGATTTATTAAGCTAATAATATGTGCCAAGCACTATGTTAGGTGATGGGGATACAAATGGGTGAAAAAATGAAGATATCTCTCTTTTTTGAGTTTCCGGTTTTTTTTGGAATAACATGTACAAATATAAACAGAATAAATAAATATATATTCAGAAACAGTGAATAGCAGTCTCTAAATCTTGTTATTTCTGCCTTCACATTTGTTGGACATATTTCCTGCTCACTGACACAGCCTCTGCCCATAATTCAGACCCTTATCACCTCTTACCTGGACTATTGCAATAGCCTTCTAATTGGTCTTCCATAACATGTCTTTCTGCACTCCAGTCTATCCTCTTCCCAGCTGCCAAAACACATTTTCTAATGTAAAGGGTTAGGTCTGCCTATGCTACCTGACTATTCAATAAACTAGTAGCTCCATATTAGCTCTAGGATCAAATAGAAACTTTTTTTTGTTCTTTTAAAGCTCTTCATAACCTTTCCAGTTATATTTCATATAACTCACCTCCATATGTTGTAAAATCTAGCCATGTTGGCCAACTCACTGTTCCTACAACATGACTCTGCTCCTTTTTTCTCTATGCCTTTGCACTGGTGCTTTCCCAATCATGGAATGCTCCCTTTCCTTCCATCAGTGCTTAGGAATCCCTGGCTTTCTTCAGGATTCAGCTCAAATACCACCTTTCGAAGAGGTGCTTTTCCTGGTGACTAGAGCTGATAGGGCCTCAAAGTTAGTATGTTCTTATTTTGTATATATCTTGTATGTACCTATTTACTTACCTGTTCTCTCCCTCTTTAAAATATAAGCTTC
Organism: Gracilinanus agilis; assembly: GCF_016433145.1. Classification (NCBI taxonomy): domain Eukaryota; kingdom Metazoa; phylum Chordata; class Mammalia; order Didelphimorphia; family Didelphidae; genus Gracilinanus; species Gracilinanus agilis. Next base: position 437,809,918 of record NC_058133.1, on the reverse strand, counting down.
TTGAGGGCAGGGACTGTTTTTATTTAACTTCTTTGTATTTATTTTGCACTCACTTTCTGGGGATACAAAAAACCCAGAAATAAAATATAGTTTTTTGGGGGTGAGGAAAGGCAGTAGCAATTAGAGGGATGTGGGAATCAGGAAGAGCTTTGTGTAGAAGATAATATTGGAGGGATGGTAGGATTAGTGAAAGATTGTTTTTTTTTTTCCCCAGGATGAGGAAGGAACCAAGTAACTAGAGAAAGATAGAAGATTTTTGAGAGAGCAAGAATAGTTGAGGGGACAATCTGGTGGGAATAGAATCAAGGGCATTTGTGGTAGTGGTGGCCTTGGTAAGGAGAATGAAGACTTGAGTAAAGAAATGAGTGTGTGTTAAGTGTTTTTTAGATGAAGAAAAAGAAGAAAAGAGAAAGCTCCCTATAAATGACTTAAGTTTTCTCTAAAATATGAGAGGTAAGGTCTGCAGTTGAGAAGGTGGAGGAAAGGGGAAATGTAGAAGGATTGAGGAAAGAAGAGAAATGTGGAATTGCTTCCACAGGAATGAAATAGTAAATTAAAAAAGAATAAAAAAGATTGCCATACAGCAGTGAGGACCCAGTTGAGAGTACAAAATACAAATGGGTAGAGCTATGATTTCCTTTAGGTTCCTCCAGCAGTATGCAAGTAGTAGAGGAAAGAGATAATGGGAATAATCTAGGGCTAGGGTCTCATAAGTGATGAGCATCAATTGGACAAGGGAGTGAGGGAGTCTATGGACATATAGAATGTTAAAGTTTTTGATTCAGAAGTAGAATACAGAAGCTAGAGGACTGCTTGTCAGGATTATTGTAGAAGTCCATGTTCAGGGGTGAGTTAGATTAAATAACTTCTGAGAACCTTTCTATTTCTCCAGTTCTATGATTATACCTGTTGGTCAGTGTGTGATGGCAAAGCTGGTGTCAAACTGGGACCTGCTCAGCACTCAGAGGCCATTCATTATATCCTATGGCCATCTTCTTGTTACCAGACCCTTCTGTCTATTCCAGCCTCTGGTTTTAGAATGTGACCTGCCTCATTTAGCTAATGGTTCAGTAGCTCAACAGTTTATTGGACTGCAATAACAGTAGTGACACTGACCTAAGTGTGATCTTTCTTTAGACAATAAAACATAGTCAGTATGTAGACTGTTTTATGCACAGGAGGAGAGGCTTCATAGGATTTAAAGCTAAAACCATTCACATTTATAAAGCATTTTAAGTCTTATGAAGCATCTTCCTCATAAAAGCCCTTTAAGCCAGTAGTGTGCTGCTTATCCCCATTTTATGGAAAAGGATATCAAAGCTCAGATTGGTTAATGTGATTATAAAACCCCCAAACAAATCTACATCATCTGATTTTAAAGGCAATCCTCCTTCTAGAACATCACACTATATCTTGGAAGAGACCTTAGTGATCATCTAGTTGAACTCCCTTATATCATTTTATTTTATTCTTGTTGTTGTTGCTGTTTTCACTTACTTCCTTGGTTTCTTATCCTTTGATGTACTCTTCACCCCTTTGGGGAAGGGAAGATAATCCTTTCTCTTTCTATTACTTCTTTGATCAAACATTGGCATTCTTTCTGATCATAACTTCCTACTTTCCCATCCTTCCTGTTAATTCACCCCTCTTACATCTATTCTTTGCCTTTGTCATTACCATCAGTTCTTCTAGTCAGTACTTTCTCAGGCTATCACCATTGCTCTGACTGACTCCATTTCCCATTTGCAATCCCATAGTCAACCAACTGAATTCCATGCTGTCCTTTATTCTTATTTACATGTTGCTAAATGGACCTGCAGGAAATCCTACAACTGTGCAGATCTAATCTAAAACTGGGCCCTCACTGCTGATAGGTCATCTTTGTATTCCTCTTTAGTCAATTCTCTACCTCATTCCTTGCTCAATTCCTACCTCATCACTCAATTGAAATGGTTCTCTTCAAAGTTACCAACAATCTTGTAATTGTTATATCTGATGATTCTTTTTCAGTCCTCATCCTTCTCTTTAGCTCATCTGCTATATTTGACCCTGTGGACCACCCTGTCCTCTTAGATTCTGTCTCCTCTTTGAGTTTTCATGTTACTTTCTTTTGGTTCTTTTCCTATGTGACCACTCTTTCTCAGTCTGCTTTGTTGGCTCATCATCCATATGAAGTTCTTAACTATAGATGTTCCCAAACCAACCCACTCCTTTTATAGGCCAGGAAACGGAATCCTACAGAGATGAAGTGGCCTGCCTAAAATCCTACAGTTAATAGGTGTCAGAGTTGGGATTTGAACCTGGGTCTTCTGACTCCAATCTGGCACCCTTTTATGTTATTCTATCTTGGGTCTTATTCCTCCCCATAGAATGCCACTAGCAGATTTCTGCTTTGGCTGGACTTTTTCCAGTGTAGATCCTCATATTTTGCCCTAGGAGGCATGTTGAGATACCTTCAAAGCCCTGCCTCTGGGCCAAACATGAGAGAAATCAGTCTGTAGATAAAAAGTTATTAAGGAAGAGGCCCACAGCCAGCAGTGTTCATAGTTCTCCTTTCCATAACAAATCAGGTTAAAAATCCATCCAGCAGTCTTGAATGGCCAGAGGGAAAAACTCAATTTGTTTAAAAACAAATCTCCCAGGTTGCTTTGGGGATGTGCCCTCTGGGCAAAGACTATCTTTGCATGGACTATATGATGCCAAATACTCAGTGAATAATAACCATAAACAATCAGAGCTTTAGTAAGAGAAGCTGCTTCAGTGGATGAAGCAGCATCATTATAATTAAAAAAAAATCCTTTGGCTTGTTTTGTGAATTTACTGGTAGTAAACATAAAGCAGCAAAGAAGCCTGCCTCAATGCCACCCTTTCTTAATCTGTGGTATGTTCTCTTTTTCTCTGTCTCTTTCTTTTTCTCTCAAGCCTTATCTTTCATCTTAGAATCAATAAGGTGTATTGGTTCCAAGGTAGAAGAGTGGTAAGGGTTAGGCACTGGAAGTCAAATGACTAGCCCAGGGTCACACAGCTAGGGTATGTTCTCTTTTGAGGCATCTCTTTAAAAAGACCTTCTGAGGTACCTGTGAGCTAATCTCACACAAATCCAGGAAGCAGGTATGTGTAGATATATTGAGACAAATCTAGAACTAGCCCCAAGCACATCATTCACTGCTTCAGCTCTTGCAGGGAAGGGATTGTTCAACAAAGAGGCTTTTCTAATTAGCTCTTCTGTTAAGTGTCCAAACTATGACTATTTTTACTATTTTCACTGAAAACTTTATGTTATTCACTCCCTTGTCTTCCTAAAGGAATTACATGGAATATAATTTAATCATTTTTTGATTGGCTCAAGGTTGTTGTTTTAGACCAGGTCTTAGACTGCAAGAGAATTCTCTGGGAATAATGAAGTAATATGTTCCTACACTGGAATGCTGTAATTTCAAATTCACACGTCTCCTTTTTACTCCCTCAATATCAGATTATCACTTGTCACTTCTTGTTCTGGTAGCCTGCTAGTCTCTAACTCCAGGGTTTCCTTTCATCCTGGATTCTAATCTGCTGTTTCTAATCTGCTGTCAAACTCACATACAGATCCCTTTGGTGACATGTTGGTTTAGAAAACCACAAATTAACATTATCTGTTATATTGTATTTTTATATATTTTGTGAAATATTTTCTAATTGCATTTTAATCTGATTCTGGCAGGACAAAGAAGTTTTTTTCCAGAGAGTTTGACATTGGTAGTGAGGCACACCAGAAAAGAACACATGTGGCTGAGGTAACTCATGTTGTTTCCCTAGGTGCTAGGAGGGTCATTTAGCTTGGCTCCTCAGGTTTGATTTTCTCTGCAATTTGACTCAATTTTAATTGCATTTTGAATCCGTAGTTGGCTCTCTTCTCTGCTGCCAGGGGTTATGCTTTCTTCTCCTAACTTAGTTTATATGGTTACTTCAGTTTAACATATTGATACTTTGCTACTATAGTTATCTTACCCCTTACTCTCTGTGATTAATTATATCAACTACACTGGAAATGTGGGTGGGGAAGGGCATAAAAGAGCCAACTCCTCCCCACTACATAGTTGAAATAAATGGACTTTTTTTGGGGGGGAGAGGGTCCAAATCTTAAGTATCTGAAACTTCTACTTAAAAAGATTAGCAATTTATATATAATTTAAGACTTATACTTTTAGAGAACTACCTAGATTGTTGTTCAGTTTTGTGTCAGCTGTTTGTGATCCCATTGGGGGTTTTCTTGGTGAAGATATTAGAGTGGTTTGTCATTTCCTTTTTCAGCTTATTTTACAGATGAGAAAACTGAGGTAAATAGGTTTAAGTGACTTGCTCAAGGTCACACAGAGAGTAAGTGTCTGAGGTCAGATTTGAATCAGATTTTCCCGATTCCAGACCTGGCATTCTATCTACTGTGCCACTGAATGGTTAAGTGACAGTCCTATGGTCTAATAGCCAGCATGTGTTAGAGGCAGGACTTGAAGCAAGTCTTCTTTTTTTCATTCTTCTGTTTCTCCCCCTTCTCCTTTGTCATATAATATCAATGCTCCCCAATTATGTGTAATAACAATTTTTAACATTCATTTTCTAAAATTTTACACTCCAGATTCTCTTCTTCCTTCCCCTCTTCCCTCCCTGAGACAGTAAGCAGTTTGATGTAATGTGTGATCATGCAAAATGTATTTTCATATTGATTATGTCATAAAAGAAGACTCATATAAAACAAAAATAAAAAACAAAGAAAATGAAGTGAAAAATGGTATGCTTTGAACTAATTCAGACTCTATTTATTCTTTATCTTAAGATGGATAGCATTTTTCATCATAAGTCCTTAGGAAATGTCTTGGACCATTGTATTCCTGAGAATAGCTAAGCCATTCATAGCTGATCAGCGTACAATATTGCCGTTACTATGTATGATGGTCTCCTGGTTCTGCTCACTTCACTTTGTATCAGTTCAAGTAAGTCTTTCCAGGTTTTTCTGAAATCCTCCTGCTTTGTTATTTCTTATAGTATATTAGTATTCCATTACAATCATATACCATGACTTGTTCAGACATTTCCCAATTTATGGGCATCCTCTCAATTTCTTTTAGTATGGAGTCCAAATTTCTATTAATTTCTGCTTTTTCAGGAAGACCAATGATTCTCAAATCGTCTCTTCTAGACCGGTTTTCTTGGACTGTCACTTTCTCATTGAGATATTTCATGTTTCCTTCTATTTAATCAGTCTTTTGACTTTGTTTTATTTGTTCTTGCTGTCTTGTGAGATCATTGGCTTCTAATTGCTCAATTCTAGCCTTTAGGGACTGGTTTTCGGCTATAATCTTTTGGTTTTCCTTTTCAATCTGGTCATTTCTGGTGTTCAATTTGCTTATCAGTTCATTTGATTTCTGAGCCTCACTTTCCAATTGCAAAATTCTGCCTTTTAAACTGTTATTTTCTTGCCCGATTTCCTTTTGAGCTATTTCCCATTTCTCTAGCCAAATCTTTTCCAACTTTTTCATCATCTCAAATTTGAACTCTTCAAGCGCTTGTGACCAGTTTTCATTATTTTGGGAGGGTCCGGATGCTTGTTTGTTCTCCTCTTCTGTTTGCTCAGTTGTCTGGATTTTCTCTGTGTAAAAGTTGTTGAGTGTTAAAGATTTCTTCTTCTTGTTGTTAATCTTTCTCTTTTGGCCTTCCTGATTCTCAGTTGTCATCGTTAGCCCAGCCTGTTCTCAGCTTTATCCTCACGCTCAGGGTCTGTCTGCGCTCTTTCGGCTCCTGAGGTCTCAGGTTTGGTTGTTTTTAAGGTCAAGCCCCCTGGTGGACCCCCTTGCTTGATCCTCTGCCGGAGGTTCCTTTATAGGTCTCAGGGCACTGCTTCCACAGACGTATACCCGTCTGCACTGGTTCCCTACTCAGGGTTTCAGAGCCTTCACTCACGCGCGGCGCGCCTGTATCCGCCTCCACCCGTGCCTGTGCTCTGCGCCCGCGTTCAAAGTCCATGTGCATTCTTTAGCCTTTTGGGGTCCTAAGTCCTGCTGCTCTCAGAAACAGGCCCTGGAGCTGCCAATGATTCAATGGGTGCCCCAAACTTGCTCTATTTCTCTTGAGCTGGCTTTGGCGTTGTAGGTGGTGTGTGTGTGTGTGTGGGGGGGGGGCGTTGCTCAGCTCGCGATTTAGTAAGAGCATGGAAATGCCCCAATTCCACATACCTTCCACACTGCGCCCTGTTGTGGGGTCCCTCCATTGGTCTGGATTTGTTTTTATGTCCCCTTGAGGAGTCCTGTATGTTTCGGTTAGGAGAGGTTAAGCGCTGCTTTTTACTCTGCCGCCATCTTAACCAGGAAGCCCCCTCACAGTGTCACATCCTCTCAATTTCTAATAGTTTGCCACTGCAAAAGAAGCCACTACAAATATTTTTGTACAAATAGGTCCTTTCTCCTTTTTTGTTTTTAATCTCTGTGATATAGATCTAGTAGGGGCATTGCTGGATCAAAGGGTATGCACAGTTTCATAACCCTTTGGGCATAGTTTTAAATTACTTTCCAGAAGTTGGATCAGTTCACAACTCCACCAACAGCACATTAGTGTCCCAATTTTCCCACATCCCCTCAAAATTTATCACTTTCTTTTTTTGTCATTTTAGCCAATTTGACAAGTGTGAGATGGTATTCAGAATTGTTTTAATTTATGCTTAACTAATCAGTAGTGATTAGTAGTAGTAGAACATTTTTTCATATGACTTTGGATAGCTTTAATTTCTTCTGAAAACTGCCTGTTTATATCCTTTGACAATTTATCAATTGGGGAACGGCTTGTATTCTTATAAATTTGACTCAGTTCTCTATAAATTTGAGAAATGAGGTCTTTATCAGAGAGACTTACTATAAATTCTTCCTTCTCTCTAGCTTTTTGCTTTCCTTTCTAATCTTGGTTGTATTGGTTTTTGTCTGTGCAACCCCTTTTAAAATTAATATAATAAAAATAATCTATTTTATATCTTATAAAACTCTTCATATTGTTCGGTCCTAAATTCTTCTGTTTTATCTATATCTATATCTATCTATCTAGCAGATAGGTTATTCCATGCTCCTCTAATTTGCTTATGGCATCACCTATTATGTCTAAATCATGTACACATATGTCATGCGATGTTATGAACCAAGTCTTCTTGACTCTAAGGTCAGCTTCTATTTATACTGCCTCTCATGCATGGACTAAGTGCATGGAGTTTGCATCATCTATATGGCCTACTGAAAGGTCTTTTAAAATAACAACAATAACAATAGTAACAATTGTATTTATTATTATTACTTTTTGGTTCTTGACCATTTTCTAGATAACTGAAATTACCAAATGAATGACTTCCAGATAAAGTCAGTATTAAAAATCAATGTATCAGTATCTGTTCAACTAGATTTAAAGACAAATTATACAGAATTGCTTTATTTGTACCAAATCAGTTTTTAAAACAAAACAAAACAAAACCTTTACTTCCTATAACAGCTCTAAGACAGAAGGGCAAGGACTAGACAAATAGGGTTAAGTGACTTGTCCAGGGTCACATAGTTAGTAAGTGTCTTAATTCAGATCCTCCTAAATACAGTCCTTGCTCTCTATCCACTGGGCCACCTAGCTGTCCTTCACCCCAAATCAGTTTTTTAAAAACCAAGATAGTCTTTTAAATTTCAGAATAGGAATTTTATAAAACTGCCTACCCAGATTTGGGTAAAGGTAGCAAATTTTGCAGTTTTGCAGAAATTTTGCAAAAATTCTAATTATGACAAGCAAAAAAGCAAATCCATTTCCCCAAACATTTACATCTGATGAAGAAAACATATGGATTAGCAACTGAAAATAGTGAAATTTGCCCTAAATTAGATCTATTTGTGAAAGATAAAAGAATTTACATTTTAAACTTATTTAATATAGTAAGATAGATGGTCAAATCCATATGATTAAGTGAGGTTATTATGTGAAAGGAAACCTTTTAGAATTTAGGTACATTGGAGTCTGTCTGGTCCAAGTCTGTGTGTGGCCAAAACTATGGACTGTAGTTGTCTTACCTGGTTGTTATTCTTAGTATATAACACATGGGGATCTTCCCCAAATAAGGAAGCATAGTTAGATATAAACAAATTTGGCCACAACCAAATCAGCGTTGCTTATGTTTAGTGTTCAAGCCCAAGAAAGATGAAGAGGAAAAGAGAATGTGATGGCACAAGGCCAAGCATTGGGGTCAATAGGGTTCTTATTAAAGGAACTTTTATTTTATTTCCTCCATTCTTGAATTTAGAGGCTTTTTCAGTAGGGAATGGGAGTATCTTTACAGGGATGTTAGGGAATCAGAACTGAGGATATGGGGGGCCTCTAGGAATTGTTAAACATCTCACTTTTCTTCATAAAATGGGGCTGAAATTATTGACAAAACCCATGGATCTTCCTAAAGCATGACATTAATGTTGAAACCCCCAAAGCCTAAGTTGATTCCAGGAGGTGCTGGGGATGCCAGGCCAGAAGAAGATAAAGAAGAAGAAACTGAAGTCAAGAGAGGTTAGTTAATATTATATAATTTGTCATTTTTTCCCTAGAAAAAAGAATATCATGGACTAAATACCCATATGCATGGGTCCAAGGAAGGGAATCTTATAAGGGTCAGGAAAAACACTGAAGACTAGATAATGTCTACTGTTAGTGAAATTTCTTTCATTTTCTATGATATTGAATTGTTGACAAATAACATGTCTCATATCTCCATCCTTCTGGATGAGGCTAGTATTGTCCCTCTTCTTGGAGCTACCAGATTGAGATTTAGTTGGAAGAGTAGATACTGTGGCTTAGTGGATAGAGAGCTAACCTGGAAGTGAAGATTCAGGTTCAAGCCCTTTCTCTTACACATACTGACTGTGTCATCCTGGGAAAACCACAAACCTTTTAGACAAGAGCTTACCTTGCAGACCAGGTGGGTACCAAGAAATCACAGAGGCAGCCCCAGAAATGGGAGTGTGAAATTTCCTTGGCGTGTTTATGTGGGGAAGCAAGGTAGGGACCATGAGCCTAGTCCTTAACCTTGGAACTGACTAATTTATTAATCCATTGAGACCTCCTAAAGGTGCTATAAAATTTTCTCACCATATATGAAAAAAAGCACCTATTAAGTGCCTACTCTGTGGGAGATATGGAGGATACAGGTGAGACAATGCCTTCTTTCAAGGAGTTCAGTTAGGGACATGGTAGTCAGGATGGGAATTTTAGTCTGGAGGTGGGGGAACATCACAAGGATTGTGAGGTGATATACAGGACAGTCTGTTATTATGCCCTTTCCATAAGGAATGGTAACATTGAGTTGATTACTATTCTCAGATGTAGAGGTAAAAAATGTGTTTGTGTGTGTGTGTGTGTGTGTGTGTGTGTGTGTGTCTGTGTGTCTGTGTGTGTCTGTGTGTGTAGGGAAGGTATGCCTTGTGGCAGGGCAGATGACAAAATAACCCAGGTGTTTATGAGGTATGGTCTTGGGCCATCTAGGTAGGTATCATGGTTTAGGTGAGTTTGCTTTCTCTCCTTCATTAGTTAGGGAAGAGTTCCAAAGCTATTTTGAATTTTAACTTCCTTTTCTCCTCCTCCATCTCCTTCCCCAACCTCAATCTTGTTTCATGGGATTTGTTGAAAATTATTTCCCTAATGAAGTAGTAAGCTTTCCTATAGCCTAATTGTCCTCTCTTTCTCTGCTTTCTGACCTTCCCAAGGACCACACACACGAAACAGGTTTCCTGAAACAGCTTGGACCATTGACTGTATCTCTGTCCTGTTACTTCTCTCCTGAACTCTCTCACATTCTTGTCCAACTCTCCAGCCACCTTTGATTCTAAAACGTTCCACCCTGAAGATGGCAGGATGGTAGAACTCTCCAGAAGACAAACCTTTCTCCTTTGCCTCTTTGTGGTTTCTAGTATGGACCTGCTTGTAGCCCTGGCTTTACGGCACCGTGCCAGGAGCACAAAATCAGAAGAACAGACACCTTCTGTCCTGGGATCAGTGGTTATGATCACGTTGTGCTATGTGTACAGGCCTGCCTATCTGTGTTGGACTCTGGGACACTGCTTCTGGTCAGCTCCCCTTGGAACCTCTCTGTTCTCTCTTGTCTGTGCTAAATTTGTCAGTACCAGCTGATACTCATCAGCCCTCGATCAGAGAGGCAGGCTTGAAAAGCAGATGGCTAGAGCAGTCCTGAAGTGAGCACAATTCAGCTCTGCTGCGTCTCCTCTCCTTGGAATCTGCCCTGGTCACATCAAATGTCTTCTGATTCCTGACTCTTGGTGGCTACATCTGCGGCTGTCCTGATCTCTCCTGATTACGCTGAACTAGCCTTATCTACTTAGAAACTGCTTCCTGATGGTTTCTAGCCAGCTCTAGGAATTTCTTATTCTGGGTCTGGCACTGGATCTGTGACACTCATAGGCTCTTTCCTATAGTAGCTGACCCTCTGGCCAAGACTTCTTGATGGTATAGAAACTCAGGATCCGTTAGACCCTCTGTATCAAGCTGTATTCTTGATTCGGGCTTCTTCTAGCCTCCCCCATTGTGCTGTTGCCCAAGACCCAGTGTGACATGAGCCTACACATGCTGATTTAATGAACACCTGCCCAACACCATCTGGATTACTAAAGGACTCACTTTATTTAAGGACAGGGCTCAAAGAGGTTGGACTAAACATGCAAGTCAGGGCAATACTGCAGGGTTAAATAATTGTGCCTTGGTCTTTTCAGCCACAATCACGCACATGGGAAATTAGAAGTTAAGTGCATTGTGTTTGAAATTTATTCTGATGAATCTGTGATTTATTACATTGATGTGTATACTTTCTCCACTGGTGCTGATCACAACTTCTCCTTACATTTAAAAAAAATAATTATTTTTATTTTGAATTTAGCATAACAACAAATAAAATGACTAATTCATATGTATTATTTATGTGTATTAGAACAGAGAGAGGGTTGAAATTGCAGATGTGTTCTCTATAGCTTTTCTTCTTAAATATGTAAGAACTTCAACCTGTAGCATTCAAAGCTATCCTCATCTGTGATTTTTTTTTT
>NC_058133.1:437775386-437798574 GCF_016433145.1 Gracilinanus agilis | reverse complement strand
TTTCTTTCTTTCTTTCTTTCTTTCTTTCTTTCTTTTCCTTTCTTTTTTCCTCTCTTCCTTTCCTCCTTTCTTTCCATCTCTTCCCCATTAGAGAAAAAAAAAAGAAAAATTTCTCTGTTTTTATCCTATGAGACTTTTTTTCAGAGTCTCTCTATGAAACCTCCATAGGGAATCTACCTAATGTGTTGGAGGTTTTTATTTCATTATTAACAATGCAGCACTCAGATAGTCAATCTATTATCCTTTGTTCTTACCACATGACAGAAGAAGGGTGGGTCATATGTAGATAAAGGCTTTAGCCTCAGTTTATTATTTTTTAAAATAAATTTTTTTCAATGAACAAAAATAAATTTGTTTTCCCTCTCCCTACCATCACTAGGTAGGGAGAAAGAAAGAACCCCCAGCCCCCTGGAATAAATATACATAGTTAAGTAAAACAAATTCTGGCATCCGAGATTTAGTTGTTTTTTTTTTTTTTAATCTGTAAATAGGGATGTAGTTCTTACCTCATGGAGTTATCTTGGATCTCAAATGAAAGAACATATGAAGAGTACTATTTGTTTTAAGTTCACAATGCTATGTAAATGTCAGTGACTATTATACTCGACATACTCGAAATCTTTTCTGCTCATACATACCCTTGATTTTTTGGCTTCCTTAGTAATGTTGTAGGTTATTTAGTATGTAAACCCAGTGGGTGAATCCAGTGGCTGAAGTATTGATTCTGTGTTCCAAACAAAACGTTTAGCTCATGGCACTAGAATGCTTAACGAGGCTGTCTTTGGGACTCCCACTTCCTTTTTTTCTTTCTTTAAAAAAAACCAACAAAAACCAAAACTTTACCTTCTGTTTTAGAGTCAATACTAAGTATCACTTCCAACACAGAAGAGCAGTAAAGGCTAGACAATGGAGGTTAAGTGACTTGCCCAAGGTCACACAGTTAGGACTTTAGGTCAGATTTGAACCCAGGTCCTACCATCTCTATTCACTGTGCTACCTAGCTACCCTACAATCACTTATTTGTATGATTGTGGCCAAACAATCCTTCTCTGAACCTTAGTTTCCTTGTGTAAAAAGATAGAGATGCCAACAATATGGTCCCTAACTTTATCTCATTGGTTACTGTGAAGAAAACACCTTGTAAATTTTTTTAATGCTATATAAACATCTGTTGTTCTTAATCATATCTCTTTTTATTATACTTTGAGGTTCACAGAAGCCAGGCTTAAGCTGTCCAGTCTGGGGGTAAAACATAGATATATTTGCAAAACCTAGATCATCATGTTGAGTTGGTTTTAGATTATTTACCTGAAACTTAACTGATTATAGTCTATTCTCTGAGATTCTATGCTATATGGGAGAGTAGTTTTGTAACTACTTAGTCTTGATGGATCATAAGTAGTTCTGTAGACCTTTTATGTTGAAGGGATATTGAGGCCACATGATTGGGTCCAAGCTTCAAAATTTGTTTGTTCATCAGCTTATTTAATAAGCAATAAGTGCCTACTAGGTGCCAGACACTGAGCTAAGAACATAAGAGACAAATTAAAACAGAGACAAAAATAGAACCAAAAAAAAAGTTATCATCAAAGAATCCTAGAGTTCTTTCTCCTGGAAATACCTTTGTCTGTTTCTTGCAGAGTCACCATACAAGTGCCACCCTCAAAGAAAAGGGAGAAATTATTAAGAATGATAATCATTTTGCACTAGCTTTACTTAGTCAATTTCAGTGTCCATAAATAATATATCTCAATGAGTGCACCGAGTTCCTATCAATAATTATTCAATTTCTGGATTGTGACTCTCATCTTTATCTTTTACCTGTAAACTGAGGGATTCTCAGAGACAGAAATCCAAATTTAAATAGTAGCCGAGGCAAAGCATAAATTATAGGAAGATAAATCTGCTTGCAGAAAAAAGCCTTCAGTTGAACAAACATTGATTGAGCACATGTTGTGTACCCAAGGTATCATTTCAAAATTCCAGAGGTAAGATTTGAATTATTTGCTAATTAGGAATATCTCTCACAACACAGCCCTAAATTGGCATTAATAACCAAAAGCTGACTCTATGTTCATTAGATTGGGTGAAAGATGGGATGTAAAAGGCTTTTGGGCTCTGTGTTCTGCTTTCTAATTGGCTCTATTTCCTCTCTAACGAGGTAGATGTGGACAGTATAATGGTTAGTCATTGGCTACCAAGCTAGCTCAGAGCCCCCTAGATGGATTGACCAAATGAAGATGGTTTGGTCCTTATTTATTCAGGGACCAAAAGGACAAGTGATTGAAGGCTGCTGTTGGAGGAGCATGATCTCCTTCCCCTGCTAATAATATCTGTGCTGCCCTCTTCACAGTGTCCCATTTTATGAAGGGCATTGATAAGCTAGAACTTTGGAGGGGATCCAGCACTTGAAGCAGAAGCATTTCAAGTAGAAGCTAGGTGACCACTTCACTCAATCATAGACTGTAAGAACTACCACCTACCTCAGCTGCCATCTAGTCCAACCCATATTTGAACATGAATTCCTTTTACAACATTCCTAACAAATGGATGTCCAGATTCTGCTGGAAGACCTCCATTGAGGGGAAATAAGAAAGCAAGCATTTAATAAGTGCCTAATAGGTGCCAGGAATTGTGCTAAGTACTTTGCTGATATTATCTCATTTGATGCTTCCAACAACCCTAGTGCTGTTGCTATTCTCATTTTGCAATTGAGGAGACTAAGGCAAGTAGTGGTTAAAAGACTTGCCCAGTCACATAGCTAGTAAGTGTTTGAGGCCAAATTTGAACTCAGGTCTTCCTGACTCTAGATTAGGGATCTATCTACTGTGCCATCTATTTGCTCATCTTCCAAGGTGGCCCATTCCAGTCTTGGAAAGCTATAATTGTTAAGCTTTTTCCTTTACAAAATGCTTTATACATGTAAAACCTATATCAGATTGCTTAAATGTCTCAGGGAGGGAGGGGGCATGGAGGGTCAGAACAAGGGAGAATTTAGAACTCAAAACTTAAAAAAATTTATTTTTACATGTAATAGAGGAAAAAAATATTTTTCCTTTATATCAAACCTAAATCAGCCTCTCTGCCACTTCATCCATTGCTCTTATAGGGTCAAATGAAATAAAGTCTAATTCCTCTTTCACAGGATCTGAAAACTTCAAAGTCATCCAAGTGACTGACTTAAAAATATTTGAAGATGGGGCAATGGGATGGTTCAGTGGTTAAAAAGCCAGGGCTAGAGATGGGAGATCCTGGGTTCAAATTTGGCCTTAGATACTTCCTAGATGTGTGACCCTGGGCAAGTCACTTAACCCTCATTGTTAGCTCTTACCACTCTTCTGCCTTGGAACCAGTACATAGTATTGATTCTAAGATAGAAAATAAGGATTGAAAACAATTTAAGATAGTTATTATATTCCCTCTCAGTCTTCATTCTACCAGATCTATATCATATTCTCTGATCCTTTCATTATCTTGGATCTCTTCTTCCAGACACAGCGAAGTTTATCCAGGCTCGTCTTTACTAAGATGTAGCGCCCAGACCTGAAGAGGGGAGCTCCCATGTGACCTGGCCAGGCAAGTGTATCACCAAATGATTTCCTCCCTCCCATTGATTTGTCCTTCCAAAGGGTCAATTCTTTTGGCTGCCATATTACACTGTTGACTCATAGTGAGGTTGTTGTCTCCTAAAACTTCCAGGCATCTTTCTTTTTTTTTTTTTTTAAAGCCCATACCTGCCCTCTTAGAATCAATACTATGTTTTGGTTCTAATGTATAAGTGTGGTGAGGGCTGGACAATGGAGGTTACGTGACTTGCCCAGAGTCACCAAGCTAGGAAGTATCTGAGATCCGATTTGAACCCAGGTCTTCCTATCTCTAGGCTTGGCTATCTACTTGGCTTTTTATCAAAGAAATAGTTGCCTTCCCATACTTCCTCTCCATTCTCTATTTGTGAATTTTTTAGAATTCCAACATAGGCTTTTAGATTTATCCCTTCTACATTTCATCTTAGTTGATTTAGTTCACTGGTTCAGCTTATCAAGACTATTTTTGGTGTTGGACTCAGTCCGCCCAAATACCACACAGTCTGCAAATTTGACAAGCATAACATCTAAACCTTCTTAAGTCATCGACAGGAATATTGAAGAGCAAAGGGGCGAGGAGAGATCCTTGAGACACTCCATTAGCCATCCTTCCCTGAAGATATCGAGTCATCAGTGACTGTTCTGGGTCTTGTCCTCAACCAGATCCAAATCTCTCCAACTATATTATCATCTAACCCATGTCTCTCCACTTTATCTAAAGACTTAGCATAAAAAAAAATTCTCAACTATTTTGCTGGTATTGTGTAATTAGAAATCTTGAACCTTTGGACTTCATCTCCCAGAATCCTTTCCCCTTTGTCCACGTAGCGTCCTTACGTATTGTACATAAAAGTTTGCTGTAACCCCACCCTCGTTCTCTTCTCTCGCGACCGAGGCTGGGTTAGGTTCCTCTTTACTTTAGCCTTTTATTTTTCTTTACTTCAAGTTATTATTAATAAATCTCATTAATATTATATTATTATTAGTCAATATAATAAATATAAAAATAAATCCCAAATAATTAAATAATTAATGAAAATTAATAAAAATCAATTAATATGAAGAATTAAATATGATACTTGGAGATATCATATATTAGTTTTTAAGCTTACAGTATTTAAGTTTGTGACATCTAAAATAGGCTCCTAGTTGGCACAGTGAGTAGAGTGTTACACCTCAAGACAGGGAGACCTGAGTTCAATTGACTGTGAATACTTATTGTACGACCATGACCAAGTCACTTAATCCTTGTCTGCTCCAATTTACTCATCTGTAAAATAAGGATAATAAGAGCATCCATTTCCCAAGGTGGTTGAGAGAATAAAATGAGATAATATTTGTAAAGTATTTTTTACAAATCCTAAATCTTAATAAAATGCTAGCTATTATTATTCTAGCATTCTTCTGTTTTACCAGCCTAATTATCTCGTGGAAGGAAATAAAAAGAAAGTTATTCTAGAATGATCATTTCTTTTTTTTTTTTAAACCCTTACCTTCCATCCAAGGCAGAAGAGTGGTAAGAGCTAGGCAATGGGGGTTAAGTGACTTGCCCAGGGTCACACAGCTGGGAGGTATCTGAGGCCGGATTTGAACCTAGGATCTCCTGTCTCTAGGCCTGGCTCTCAATCCACTGAGCTACCCAACTACCCCCTGGAATGATCATTTCTTGATGAAGCCTTGTTGGCTCTTAGTAATTACGGCTTCTCTTTCTAAGGGAGCACAAAATAACCCCCAAGGATGTGTTCTAGACCTTTGAAGGGTACAGGAGTCAGATGTCCATTGTTTCCAGACTCCTGTCTACTTTTCTGAAGCTTGACCTTCTCTGCTCCAGCTCTTGCCTGTCCAGGAAGACTCTGACGGCTATTACAGTTATCTCTTACACATCACCGTGTGTGTGTGTGTGTGTGTGTGTGTGTGTGTGTGTGTGTGTTACCAGAGAAGCAGTCTGAATTTTTTCTTTTTCTTTTATGGGGTGTTTACAGTTCCTTATTGTAAACTTTGGGTGTAAGTATGCATTTCTGAGTTTCTAAACTTTTTCTGTGTTGTCTTTTGGCCTTTATGTGTTATCTGTGGCTTCTGCAAAATTCCCCCCAAATTCTCATTTAATTTCTTATGCTGACCGGTGAGGCGAAACCAGGATGGAGAAAGTTAGGACGTGGGAGGGATACCCGGACATACAACATTTTCGGTGGCCTTTCTTCCCTTCCTTGTGCATCTCATTCTTCTACCCACCAACCTCTGAACCCAAAGCCAAGCCATGCTTCCCCTCTGCTTCATCCCATTCACTGTTTCTTCCTGCCCCGTTGGATGACTTCCATTGTCGTCCATATCGCCGAGAGCAGAAACGCCTCCCCGACATCTTTTCGTCACACCAGATACAGTCTTTCACCCGCTCCACGTACGTAATACGTATAGAGAGACTAAGTAACTGGCCTCAAAGTAGATTTTGGACTAGAATCCGGATCTGGTCGTTGATCCGACATCCAGTGAATGTCTAATTTTATAACCCGCCTTTCTAGAAATCTTGCCTGGCGAAGGCTCTGGACGTACCACCCGTGGATTGTGGTTAGAGATGCTCAGAGAAGGTGGACCAGGTGGCTCACCTCCGATTGTGGCTAGAATTAAACAGGCTTCCAGGACCATAGATGGCCTCATTAGGGCACGCCGAGACCAGAGGTCCTTCCTTTCTACTCTTGCTTTAGTTTTTGAGCCAGGACTGGCTGTTAGCGGTGGTTTCCCTCATGGATTCTCCAGGTACTCCTGCCGAGGGGTACAATTCTAGCAACGCACTCTAAGGGCGATAAAGAAGATAAAGAAGGCAATAGAAGGATGATGAACTCTAGCTTAGCAAGGCAGATGGGCCAGGAGCTGGCATCTCCTGCTCTTAAAGCCCAGAGTCCTTGGCGTGTCTTCTTTCTCTTGGACTCACCCTTGCAGCATCCTAGCGGGAGGGAGGGAGGGAGGGAGAGAGAGAGAGAGAGAGAGAGAGGAGGAAAAGCCTAGAGACAGGGGAAGGAGAAAGCGGGTGCTTTCTAATGAAGGCATATTGTAACATTTCTCTCCAGGTGGTACTTTGTTAGCAGCAATTAGCTCTTCATTGATCTTTGAAGGGCTAATTCTTATGTGGTTTGCAAGGGCCCTAGAAGGTCCAAGTGTTGAGTGGGTACACTTTAAAAGTATTTGTGGAAGAAAAAAAAAAGAGCGGAGCTGTAAGAAATTTACAATACAATGAGGTAATCTCCTCTGCACCCCAGTTAGCGGGCATTAGCCATAGCGGTAATTTGTTTTTATTCCTGTTATTATCCCCTTGGGATACTAATGGTCACTTTATTAATTAGTTCAAAATTGCATTGTAGGTCAAATGGCAGCTCTTTCCATTGTGGCAAATTGCTCCTGGGATAGACAGCCCAGTAAATGGAAATGTTTCTGCAAAATGGGGACTGAGGTTTTGCTTTTGAACTAACAAGCCCAGGAGGCCAGCTGCACTTTCAGGGGACACAGAAGGGATTTGAGGTAGGAGCTTTTCTCCAAATCCACTTTTAGGCAGTCAAAGATCCATAGAACTATATGTCCACAGTAAAATGTCTAATCCTGAGCTGATTGCATTTTGTAGTGCTTTTGCTATCTGAGGTTTTGCTGAAAGAAGCTAATGATTTCATGTGGAGTGGGTTGACTATTTATTATTTATTTTGGTCTTTCACTATTTTCTCCTTTCTTTAAATACAAGCCCATTGCCATTAGTAGCCCTGCATTCACCCTTTTTCTCAGATTCTATCCTCTTCCCTCCTAAGGTCCCTTTTCCTCTAGCTCCATCAAATTGCTTCTTTTTATGTATTTGTGGGGTCTCAAAGATAAGGTTCAGAACTAGGGAAATCTGGGTTGGTTCTTTTCTGCCATCTGCTATAGACCCACTGTGTGGCCTTGGGAAAGTCACCAAATGGTCTGATTCTTGCTTGAAAGGGGTCAGTTTATATACAAAGCACCATACTTGTGTAATTAGGCACTACTAAACATTGGGTACACCAACCCCATTCTGTATTATTCATTCATCCATTTGGTAAACATTTATCAGAGAGCCTATCTCAAGTCATTTAATCTCTCTGAGAGTCAGTTTCCTGGACAGAAATCTATTGATGAGGAAGCAGAACTAGCCCAACAGTTCTTAACTTGGTACCCATGAAATTAAAAACAAATTTGATAACTACATTGCAATATAATTGATTTCCTTTGTAATTCTATTTATTTTATGCATTTAAAAACATTTGGAGAAGGAGTCCTTAGGTTTAACCAAACTGCTAAAAGATTCTGACCCACAAAACCCATCAAGAACCCCTAAGATGGTTTCTAAGCCTAGGATCTTACAATCTAGTCCATTCCATTCCACTCCATTCCCATCCATTCCCATCCAACAAGTATTGATCAAATATCTCTTGTGTTGGAGGTACTGTGCTAGACCTAAATTGAAAAACAATTCTTGCCCTCAAGGAATTACATTTTATCAGAGAGGTAGACCATGTAAATAGTATGATATATATGTATGTATGTATGTATATATATATACAAAGACCTATATATACATGTAGCTGTTGATAATGTGAGCACACAGGAGCGTTAAGGCAAGGTGATGATGCCAAGGGGAAATACAAAGATGAATGAAATGAACCCCTACTTTTTGTTAAACTAGACTACAATACAGCACAATTATGGTTTGGTGCTATATCATAATTCAATAGAAGAAAGACTATGTAAGGAAAACCCTTCTCAGGGACCAGCCAATCTAGTACTATAAAAGTGATGTCTAAGGGGATGAGCTTCACACTCTGTCTAGACATGGCAGTAAATCTGGGGGAATAGTATGCCCTCCTATTTCATTGTTTTTTTTTTCACTCAAAGATATTTTATTTTCCCAATTACATGTAATATGTCCTATTTCTACAATCCTAAAATGTGTTCAGAGGAGTGAGCAGAACACTGGGGCCCAGTTTGAATGGAGTAGCAATAAAGTGATCCTTTAAAAATCCCAAAGAATCTCAAGGTCTGTATCTTTTCCTTGATGGGAATGTGAAAGTTTTGAATATTCCCCCAAACCTAAGAACCATGAAATTGAGAACTTCAGCCTCTTTGATTTTCAGCTAAATTCCAAATAAGATCTATTAAGAGCCTTGCACTTGCTCTAAACTCCATACTAACTTACCCATCATCTTTCCAGTGTAATTTTTACTTCCTTTGAATCTGGTAGATTGATTTTCAAAGTCAGAGTAGTGGAACCCATTTATGGATTTGGTGATGCTATGACTCAAATTATGTACCATAAAAATAGGTAATAAAAGCCCTCAAAACTGCTTATTTTAGAGACAATGTGCCATGATGGTTAAGTCAAGAAGTTCAACTCCTGTCCCTGGCACATACTAGTTGTGGGGCCCTGGCAAGCTTCTCAGTGCCCCCCCCCACCCATGACTCTCTAAGACTGTAAAACATAAGAGTTTCCACTGCTAATTTGTATTTGATAGAGTTTCGAGACTAGAAAGTCTTTAAGCTGATGAAATCATAGATGTAGACAAAAAAAAATCTTAACTAGAAAGATCATACAGATAGCGTAGCTAACATTGAGAAAGGTAAGACTGAGATTCAAGTCCTAGTTCTGACTCTTACTAGCAGGGACCATGGGCAAATAAATCATTTAACCTTTAAGCATCAGATGGAATTCTCTAAGATTATGTTACATTTAGGTTGTTGATATGCACTGGAAGATGGAGTCTTTACTGGGAGTTCTGTCCATACTGATGGACTCCCAGGTCCAGACCAAATGAGCAAATAAAGAAGCAAGCAAGCAAACAAAAAACCAATGTGAAACAACTCAATGACAAAGATGAGGAAAGACTTTTCTTTAAGATAAACCACCAGTATTCAGTCCTAAGGAAGTTAGGGATTCTAAAAGGTACAGGTAAGTAGGGATACATTTAGCCACAGAGAATAACCTATGCAAAGGCATGGAGGGGAGAGATATAATGCTGAAAAATAAATGCATTAATTTGACTGGAATATAAAGGTTCTAGGAAGTAGATTAATGTGAATTAAATCTGGAAACGTAGTCTGGATCCAGATTGTGAAAGGCTTTACAGGTTAAATCCAAAAGTTTGTATTTTATTCTCAAGGTAATAGGGACCTACTGAAGAGGCTTAAGCAGGGGAGTGAAAAATTCAGATTTGTGCTTTAGAAGGTTTTGCAGGCAGCTGTGTGAATATAGATTAGAAAAGGGAAAGATTGGAAATTGGGAGACCAATTAGGAGACTGTTCAGGTAGGAAAATATAAAGGGCTGAACGAGGGTATTGGCTGTGTGAGTCATTGCCTAGGGTCCCACAGCTAGTAAGTGTCTGAAGTCTGATTTGAATTCATGAAGATGAATCTTCCTGATTCTAAGTTCACTGCTTTATCCACTGTACTACCTGGCTGAAATATAGGACACACTGACATAGGATCGTCCATCATGACATGCCCATATTAAAGAAGGCACCGTGCTCTATAAGCAAAGCAGAATTGCAGTAGGTTAAAAGAAATGTGAAATCCACAAATTTAGAGATCTCTCCATCTTGAATGTTCATACAAATTATTTGTGCCCAATTTGTGGTAGAGTATTCCAAGCTCATATTGGTCTGATCTGCCAGTCAGACACACTATACATTGATCCTGACATAGTGATGTCATTTTGAACCTCTTCAGTTATGAAGGACAACAACAAATCCCTCCAATGAATCATATCACAGTCTTTCTCATCCTGGGCTCATATCTTCCTAAAAATTCACTCAAACAAGTCCACCCAACATTCTGGATGCCTGCCTCAATTTCTCTTGACATCATGGGGCTGTCCATTGAGCATCCCTCACTCCTCTTATACTCAGCCCATTGCCTTTTTCTATATTCCATTTCTTTAATGACATTCTTTACACTTCTTGTTCTGCCTAATACCTTTTTTGCAACCTGTTGCTGCCTACTCATACCCATCATGGATCTCTCTGATGCTCTTTGGGTGACTTTCAACTTTAATTCTTTAGAAATTGTACTGTTCCTACATCTTCACCAGAAGAAGATGGGCCTTTTTTGGAGAGAAGATTGAGGTCATTAAGAGAACTCTGCAACTTCTGAAAGACATCCCACCTTCTCCTCTTTGATTTGGCACGCAGCTCATTGTACATTTGAAGTATCTGACCAAGATACACATGAGACCTATAGGTTGTCCATATGTCATTCTCTGGAAAATAGTTAGTCTTCATCCCATCAATTTGGTTTTCCTTTTGTATTTTTTTTTTTTGCATTTCACAACCTAGTCCTTTCATATCTTTCTGCTTATTTTATTTTCCATATATTTTGCTCTTCTCCTACTCTATGATCCAGCAATACTGGCCTTCTTCTTGTTTTTCATACACAATACTCTATCCCCTGACTCTGTGCATTTGTCCTGGCTATTCCTGGGGCTTATATTGCTGCCTCTGTCCCTTGGCTTCCCTTAAAGACTCAGTTAACTTCCCACTTTGTATAAGAGGCCATTTCTACTTCCTCATTCCTTCTCTCCCACACCAAACCTTCCTTTCCTTCTGGAATTGTCTCACATTTACATTATATATGTGTTCTATGACAGAGTTGTTTGTATATTGTCTTCCCCATGAGATTGTGAGCTTTCTGAGGGCAAGGACCATTTAGTGCTAGCATATAGTGCCTGGCACATAGTAAGGACTTGATAATTTCATACTGAGTGACTGGATAGTCAGGCCAGACTTTTTTGAGTTTCTGATTTCATTTACAAAGTTCTGTAACTTCCTAGGACTTGATGCATGAAGCACAATGCCGCCCACAAAAGGAGTCTTTGGAGGACTTCCTCATCCAGAGGCAATCCCACTTTCTCTTAGACTTTGTGCTAGATCTCATCCTTTTCTATAGCAGAAATCTTTGGCAAGAATACACAATGTCTTAAAAGTCTCAGTGAAAGTTTAACCTGCTTTATGCCTCACTTATATGGGTTGATTGAGTGCTGGGCCTGGAATCAGGAAGACTCATCTTCATGAGTTCAGCTCTGGCTTCAGATACTTACTGTGTGAGCCTGGACAAGCCACTTAACCCTTTTTTTCCACTTAACCCTTTTTGCCTCAGTTTCCTCATCTGGAAAATGAGCTGGAGAAGGAAATGGTAAACCACTCCAGTATCTTTGCCAAGAAAACACAAAATAGAGTTACAAAGAGATGTATGTGACTGAAACAACTGAACAACAAAATACCTCCCTTTACTATTCTGATTAATGAACAGAAAGAACTTCAATATCATCTGCATTGTTAAATCTTTCGAAATAAGGCAACCAAAGGAATACCCAAAACTACTCAACCATATGTCTACTTTCCCATGCATTTAAATTTTTTATGAGAACATTCATAGACTGAGAGTATTCTTGATGAGAGCACTAGAAGGAAGAAACAAGCAGGCTCTCACAAGGGATATTCCATGGTGTATATTCTACACATCTTTTAATTTTTTCCAGGTTACATATAGATACAATTTAGTAATCATTTTCTGATATTTTGTGATCCATGTTCTCTCCATTCCACTCCCTTCCCTCCTCACCAAGACCGAGGTAATATGATATAGGTTGTACATGTGTTCCTCCTTAAAACTTCTCCTCCAAAAAGGTGCCTCCTACCTCTATGTCAAACTATATAAGATACATAAATGAAAAGAATAAGCAAAAAAAAAAACATCTATTCTTAATGACCATTGATAAAGCCTTCACTGATTCTTCTCTCAGATTCTCCAAGGTTTATTCTGGTTCGATCATAGTTCAACTGGTATTATAGACGAATGTGAAATGGAAAACATACATATACAGATGTGTATACTTCTGGCTAGGATATGGCAGTTTGAATATACTCTCAAATGGTGAGCTCAGAAACAAGAGCAGCCATTGCCATGAGCAGGAAAGATGATGACACGGCTCTCAGGTTAATAGAGATAAAGAAAATATATTCTCCTTGCAGAGTTATTCTTCAGACATATTTGTCAGTCATCCTCCATTCCCTCAGTTAACTTTTCCACTACTTCTGAGCTAATTGTAAAGCTTGGTCAAATCATTCTGTTTTGAAAGTCTGAAGAGAAAGAGGACAACGTTTGTGATGATGATGAATAGATCTCACAGTTAACATACTGTTACTTTAGTATGACTTACAAAGTCAGCAAAAGTAGGCAATCTTAATATCTTTAAATAATTGTAGCAGGGGTGATCTGGGGGGGGGGATCCCTGAGTTGCTGGACTGGAGCATGCGCCATGGAGTTGGACAAACACCTTGGCCCCTTGCCAGTAGGGCATAGTGGGCTTCTCTCATTGGTCCCCAGTGATTGAGATTGTCTCCTGATGATTTACTGAAGCACAGGTGATGAACTCTTGCTGAGGAATCTTCCCCTTTGTTAGTCTGTAAGGGACATGACTCCACCTGCCCACTTTTGGACCTTTTTTTTCTTTGCACATACTTTCTCTCCCTTGGATTTCTATCAAGAGGTAGACAGAATTTCTCTCCCCTTTCCTCTCAGCAGCAATGATGATGTACATCATAAACACATGGCAGCACAAGACCTTCTGGTCTAGGTACCCCCATGTTTATGGCAGCCTACTTTTCCCTATCCTCCTAAACCCCTATGGCCAAGTCAAATGCAAAAGTCCTTGTACAGCAAAAGGAAATAAAGCCACAATGAATTTCAGGAACATATGCCTGCCTATACACATTTCATCTCACCAAGTCATTATAAACTTTGGTTTTTCTAAGTCTTGATGACTCTATTGGGCAGTGAGCTCTTAGCCTGCCGTTAACATTTGGTTTTGGAATGAATTGTGATTATTTTGGAAGTAGTTATAATTTCCTGTGTATTTTTTTTGTAGGTTACTATTACAATTAGTTCACAATCTCCAAACAAATGCCAAATGGGATCTAGGGAGAGGTGACCTAAAAGCATGCTAGGCTTCAAATCCTTGATGATGGCTAGTTTGCATGACAATTATTGAACATTAGCTATAGCTAAATAATTCCTTGGTTTGTTTTCCCTCAATGTACTAGATAGATATTCACTGACTTAAAATATTATAGCTGAATTAAAAGAATAAACTGCCCTTGTCTCATCCTTGGCCAACTCCCTCACCTTTGGAACTCTTTCTGCAAACCTCAGGGTCAAAAATCACATGAGAACAACTATAACTGGCATTATGTCCTGTACAATTTTCACTATCTGATTTCTCTGTTCCTGTTCCAAGGCTACTGAGCATCAGTAGAAGAAATCACAAAATCAAACTAATATTACCCATTACAAATTAATGGTGAGCTAATGTGGATTTGTTGTTGCTCAATAATCCTTTTGTTATCTTTTTGTCAAATCCCTATTTGATTCCCCACAATTTCTGTTTCAAACATTTTCTTCTCTCCTTTTACCCACAAACACATCCTTTATTCCATATTTATAGCAGGTAACATGACCTTTTGGGAAAGCTAGATGGTGCAGTGGATAAAGCATTGGACTCATCTTCATGAATTCAAATTTGACTTTGGACACTACCTGTGTGACTCTGGGTGAGTCACTTAACCCCATTTGCCTCAGTTCACCATTTGTAAAATGAGTTGGAGAGGGAACTACTCCAATATCTTTGCCAAGAAAGCCCCAAATAGGGTCATGAAGAGTTGCACACAGTTGAAACAACTCAACAACAACCCAAAACATGGCCTCTCACTTCATTAAAAAACATGGAATCTGTCTGACCTGAACCCCTTAGCTATCTGCCTTCATTTTAAAATTGTTTTTTATTTGGATGAAACCTTTGCAGTTTAGTGTATTCAGAATTATTCATTTTATATTTCACAAAGGAGATTCACATCTCCTGTTGATTCATAAGTTTTTCTCTCAAACATAAATCTGATAAACAATACGTTCCTTGTTCTAATTTACTTGTGATATCTCCTTTTAGGTTTAGATCATGTATCCCTCTTGAGTTTATCTTAGTGAATGGTGTAAGATACTTATCTATCCCTAGTTTCTGCCAAACTACTTTCCAATTGTCCTAACACTTTTTACCAAAAAGTGATTTCTTATGTAAGGATGGGATTTGTGCAAGAGGGATGGGACAAAAGGAGCCAGAGAAAGAGTGGCTGACAGTTGGTGACAGTTACTGGCAGTTGAGACCAGAGAGAATTCTGGGAAGGCTCTGGAGGAGAAAGGGGGAGGAGGGGTCTTTGGGCGGGCAGAGGACTGTGAGGAGAGAGGAGGAGGACATCTCAGCTCGATTCCAGTCCTGAGGGCTTCCTGAGGATTTTTCTTTGGACATTGAAACCCTGATTCCCTGGTCAAAGATTCCATCGCATCTCACCCAGCAAGACTTCAATCATTGAGTCAGCTAAGTGTTTGGACTCCATTTTGGGAGAGATCTCTTAGTCTCCTTCTCCCTTTACCCAACCTTGCTGAGAGACCCTTTCTGGTCTAACTTACAATTATAGAAAAAGGATAGAAACAGAGAAATAGAAGGAGAAGGGGCAAGGGGAGAAGCTTAGAAGTGGGAACCATTGGGTTCACCTAAGTGACGGACCCCATAGAAATAGAGAAGAGGGCACCCCAAAATCCCACTGCCCTTCACCCCTTTCTCCAACCCCTAAATTGCAAATAATAAAAGCCATTCATTAGTCAGATAGCATTCCAGAGTGCCTGAGAGACAACAAGGGAGAGGGGAACCACAGCTTAGTCTGGCTGCCTCCATCTTAGAGCCAGACCACCCCCTGTGAAGTTGACTTACCTCGGGAGAGGCTTATGTGAACCCCATCCTCATTCAGAATCAGATTGGGGTACCACATACCTCATCTTATAGGGAAGCCTTGCCCCCAGCTCCTGTGGTGTGGCACAACCATCCAGGTCACCCAGTTTTGGGGAGACAACCCCTTGAAGCCTCCCAGTGTATATTCGGCCCTGAGGAGAGAACTAGAAGAGAGTCTCACAACATAGACTCTCTCTATCTCACTTAATTCATAACATTGGTTTCTGGCTCTTTTTGTTGTTATACTGATCCCCAAAACCTGAATCCATGCATTTGCCAAATATGAGGCTGCTATAATCTTTTACTACCGTCTGTTGTATGTCTGTCCTATTCCACTGACCTACCTTTCTATTTATTAACCAGTACTAAATAGTTTTTAATAATTACCATTTTATATTGCCATTTAAAATCTGGTATTGCTAAAACTTTTTTCCTTTATATTTTTTCATGAATTCTTTTGGCATTCTTGATCTTTTGTTCTTCCAGATGAATTTTATTATTTTTCTAGCTTGATAAACTTCATTAAAGAATAGAATGTTTTTATTGACTTTACGTTAGATCATTCATCCTCCCCTCCACAACCTACCCCTCTCAGTAAGTGTTCCAAGTACCAGGCCATTGCTTCTATCACCTGGGTAATAAGTCAGGTGCATATCTTCTGAGGGGCAACTTATTTTGTTTAGATCAGACATTTGATTCCCAGGGGACACTAATTTTTTTTTATTGGTCTGTGATGGTGATTTCATCCATGAAAAGAAATCCCAGTGTGGAAATTCTCTCCATAGATGCAGATTCTATATTCCTCTGTAATTTATAGTATTACAGAGTCGCCTGTCTAAAGAGCTCAAAGATGATGAGTGATGTATCCATGGACACAGAGCCTGCAGAAGTTGGACATGAATCTCAGTTTTATTAAAATGCTCTTATCCATCATGAGATGCTGCCTTATATATAAATATGAGGTAACTGAGGGGGGAGGAGACACTAGAAGTTGTGTTTTTTGCCATGCAGAAAATCCAACCCATCCAACCAACCCTTCCATCTTTGGCTCTGTTATTCTGAAATTAATGGATCTGCCCCCAGTTTACTTAAATAACTCGTCTATTTAGCCAAACAGAAATCTTTAGACTAAAGGCGGAAAATCTTTACAGCTTAGTGATAGCTGGTTACCTAGATACTGCTCAGATTTCTGGTGGCCAAGTTCGCTTTCCATTTTTCCACACCGCTTCTGTTACAAAGTTGTTGTCGATTGATACAGAACTACAAAAGAGTTTGCCAAATTGGTTAGACTAAAACAGTTCTGTGGTCTTCTGAGAGATAAGCAGAAGGAATGATGGAAGTATTTTCTCCCAAAGCACCCTGAATGGCTGGAGGAGGAAAACCCCCAAACCTAAACTCTCAGTGTGACTCTAGAGAAATGGTTTTGAGGCAATGAGTATTCTTACCATGGGCACAAGTTCCTACTTGTGTGAGAGAAGTAGCTGCAGGAGGCAGGGGATAGCCTGACAAGAAAGGTAAATTCAGATGATTGGATGCAGAACATCTCAGCCTAGGACATGAGTTACCTGCGGGCACTGTCCCTTGCCTCGGTGAAATAAGAATTTCTTGGGTTCACCCTGCTGCTCAAGGTGGGAGTGGGAGGAGAAGGGACAGCAGAGTAGGAAGAGAAGAGTTTCAATTAGGTACCTGAGGCAACTATCTGGAAAAAACAAAACTGAGAATGGAGATAAGGCTGAGTGGTGCCCAGAGAGATTCTGGCCTCCAGGAGGAAAGTATTTCAAGATAACTACATAAGCCACCTTGAATCAACATACTGGTGTTTTGCCCTAGAAGCTTCCATTAGAAGTAGAAATATGTTTCAAAGAGCCAGTGGTCATATTTTAAAATACTACATATTTTAGGAAATTATCATTTTAAAAAAGGAATTTCAGAGGAAAATTCATGGAACTTAGAGATCATTTAATCTCTATTCAGTTCAATTTTAAATCAGTAAGAATTTATTAAAAACCTACAAATACTAGGCACCTTGATAAGTGTTGCAGATAAAGTCACAACAATGAATCAGTTCTTACCCTCAAGGGGTTTTGTTGTTTAGTCATTTTTTTCAGTTGCACCCAATTTTTCATGACCTCTTTTGGGATTTTATTGGCAGAGATACTGGAGTGGTTTGCCATTTCCTTCTCCAGCTTATTTTCCTGATGAGGAAACTCTGGCAAATAGGATTAAGTGAATGGCCCAAGGTCACATAGCTAGTAAGTATCTGAGGTCATATTTGAACTCAGGGAGATTAATCTTTCTGATCCAGGCCCAGCACTGTACCTACCTAGCTGCCCCCTAATGTTTACAATCTATTAATCCAAACTCTTCAGTTTTACAGGTGAGGATGGAGGCTTAGAGAGGCTATGTAAATCCTCTAAGGTTGCTGAGGAAGTAAATAGCAGAGCCTGGATTTAAATTTAGGCCATTTGATTATAAATCCAGTGACCTTTCTACTGTCACCCAAATGAAAATGTAGATACCTGTGTTTTGAACCTACTGCCTTCTGTTCTGGAATGACTGGTGAACTGTCATTGTGTCACAAGATCACATCCATTTTCTATTTTGGGGTAGCC
The DNA here is from genome assembly GCF_016433145.1 of Gracilinanus agilis. Taxonomy (NCBI): domain Eukaryota; kingdom Metazoa; phylum Chordata; class Mammalia; order Didelphimorphia; family Didelphidae; genus Gracilinanus; species Gracilinanus agilis. Next base: position 437,780,550 of record NC_058133.1, on the reverse strand, counting down.
TGGTTTGGTCCTTGGCACAAGTTACATTTAAAGAATAGCACTCGATTACCGACCAAAGCTAATCTGCTAACATGAATGATTCCCAATAGAACCCTCAAAATGAGAATGACTTTCTAGTGAAGAAGATATTCTTGGGTGCAGCTGGGTAGCTCAGTGGATTGAGAGTCAGGCCTAGAGACGGGAGGGCCTAGGTTCAAATCCGGCCTCAGACACTTCCCAGCTGTGTGACCCTGGGCAAGTCACTTGACCCCCATTGCCCACCCTTACCACTCTTCCACCTATGAGACAATACACCGAAGTACAAGGGTTTAAAAAAAAAAAGGAAGATATCCTCAAAAGATATCTTCCAAAATACATATTTTCACAATTGCTTTTGGGTAATTATGTTGGTTATTGGGTATTGGTAATGAAAGGATAGTTTTTATTTCATCAAGAGATTCAAGAAGATACCCCTTTTTCTGCAAAGAAAGCTGAAAACCTTTATTTTCTAAGAAAGTCAAATCACTCAAACATGGTTTTCTTCTGAAAGGTAGTTTAACATGTATTCCTAAACACATTGTAATAGAGATGAGATTTCATTGGTATATGGACTTATGGTTCATAGAGATAAGCATTTCCCTCTCAGTTTTCTGAATAATTTGGATAATTTGCCTAAGAGACCCTGAAGGGAAAAATAGATATAATTTGTTTAATGCAGTCTTGGAGGAAGAATTGAGGAGTTCAAGAGCTGAGCCATAGCAGTGGGGAGAAAGCATCTCCTGCCCAGCCTTATAATACTTAACAAACAGATAGAAAATGAACAAGTGAGGGAAGAAACTAAAAGGCAAGACTGAAAGGAGGGTAATTTCCTCCCCACCCCAAGAGATCTCAGAGTGGAGGATTTGGGTTGATGTTATTCGCTGTACTCATCTTTTCAAAGACAGAGGAAAGTTCTAAAGTTGCTCTTCCTCTGACTTCCTCTTCATGTATCTCCTTTCCTTACTTCTTTTATCTAGGTGCGTCTTAAACTGTGATTTAGAGATAGAGATTTAAACTAATACAGAGAGCTAAACTGTTGTTTAGTGGAAAGACTTTTCCTAATTGGGGCTCTGAGCAATGATAATTATGTTACTAACTTTTTGTCTAACATATAAAACAGAAGAGGAGATAGCATGGAACTGAAGGACCATTACATTACATCTAGGTCCAGTGGATAGAGCATTAGGTCTGGAATCAAGAAGACTCAACTAGAAGTTCAAATCTAGCCTCAAACATTTATTAGCTACAAAACCTTGGGCAAATCACTTAACCCTATTTGCCTTGGTTTCTTTATCTGGAAAATGAGCTGGAAAAGGAAATGGCAGACCATTCCAGTATCTTTGCCAAGAAAACCCCAAATGGAGTCAGAAAAAGTTGGACATGATTGAAATTCACGAAGACTCAAAAAGCAAGCTAACTGTTATAATGGGGTATGACTGATTCAATCTCCATAGATAAAGGGGGTAGAAAGTTGTGGTAACTCTAGGAAAAACCAAATCACACCCTAAACTACCCCCCAGAGAGGAGCCTGGGAAGGCTTCAGCTCTGTTCCTATCCAGCAGAGAGGAGAGACCAGAAAGGATTGAGTACAACCAGTTAGCTGAATCCTCTACGACCATGTCCTCTGTGTTATACATGAAACAGCTAGAAAATTGGCTGCTAAAGCAGCTGCTAATGTTTCAGCAGATGAAGTGAATCCTCTGTTAATTGGGGACTGATTATCAGTGTGTGGATTATCTAGAATTTTGAGCATTTCTTTTCTACTCCCTCCCCCATTTAAGAGTCAGAAATCTGGAAGAGAGTATATAAGACAGTTTGGCTACTTTTAGTAGCTCTTAAAAGGTAAATACTCCGGGGCTTTAAAAATTCTAACAATATGGAATGTAAACCATCTTTGAAGGTCTAAATATGATTGTTACACAGACAAAAAATGGAGAAGTGAGGCTAAGCAAAGCTGCAACATAGAAGCATCGAGGAACTTGGAAAAAGAACAGAACTAACAGCTGCCATCCTAGAATTGTATGAGGCTGGTCTGATAGTAAGAGCCAAGGTAATCTACTGACACACTCTCAATGACAAGAGAAATTGAGGATAGCCCCTGGCATATTGGGTGGTCCCCTCCTATGATGTAGTTAAGAGAGGATGCGGACAAGAGTCAGACAGTAGGATCAGCATTGTTGGAGGAACACCCACACTGATGAGGGTACAGATGAGGGTCCACTTGAGGATTTTGATACAGAGTGAAAACAAACTCCACCTAGCTATAAAGTTAAAAACAATCAATTCAATTAAAATCTGTTTGAAGTACCTGTTATATACAGGCAGCGTGCCATCGTTCATTGTAGATAGACAGCAGATCTCCGTCAAGACCTGCCTCTGAAAGATACTGGCTTTGTGACCCAAGGCAGGTCACTTATTCTCTTAGTACTCACTCCAGGCATTATAAGAATCTAATTGCAGGATAAATGCTAACCTGCACTGGTAAAGGAATTGACTAACTTTATGAAATTATAGGTCTGATCCTCCCCTACTCCCTAAACCCAGCATTTGGCAGTTCTTGGCCAAATTATAATTAATAGTAAGTTATTAATAAATGATTAATTAATGCATTGATTAATAAAAGTGATTAATAAATGTTCATTGATTAAGTGACCTCCAAATACTAAATAAAAGATAGTCTTGGCTCTATGGGAACTTAAATCTAATAGGGAATATGTATATGCAGATACACATTTCTCTGTGTGTGCATATATGTATGTATGTATGTATATACATACATATATACATCCACCTTACTTGTATGCATATACATGCACATATATTATATATATGCATGTTGGTTGGTTGTTTTCCTTTGTACTTGAGGAGGACCAAAATGGCATCAGATTGTTGGGGTCCATGTATACTATGTCCAACTGTGGTGATCAGACTAGTAAGAGTTTGGAAGGTTTTTCCATGGGTCAGGCACAAGTAATCCATATGAATATTTGGGATGGAGATGCTGATTTGGTTGAGTGTGTGTGTATGTAAATATCTACTACACACATTTGTGCATGAATGTATAGACACACAGATAATCTATATCCACATGTGATGTGTGCACATGAATAACACACAGACATATATCACACATACAGATAGATGCACACACAAATAGGCATTATATAAATGTTTGCAAAATGTAATAATGTCAAAAGGGGAAGAAGAGCCAGAAAAGATGCTGTAACCCATAGAAGGAAGGCAATCACTTAGATCTGGGTTAATTAGGCTGTGCTTCAGAGCCTGGGAGGTGGACCCTAAGGGAAGAGAAGGATTTCCACAGGCAGAGATAAGGAGGATGTGTGCTCTAGTGAGCAGGACAGTCTTTGTGAATTCCAGAAAATAAGAGAGAATGAATGAGATGCTCTGATCTAGGCAATGGGCATGCAACGACAAAAATGAAGCAAGGAGCTCATTTCTATAGTGGCAGGTGATGGGTATATATAGAAGTGTGTTCAAAATTTAATGAAGGTATTTTTAGAAGGGAGGCATTGGCAAGTGGTCAGGAAAGAGCTAGTGTGAGCTGAGCTCTGAAGAAAACCAGGGGTTCTCCAAGGAGGAGGCATGCATTTCTTTCCAGGTTACATTCCTATTATCTTCTCCCTGGTCTCAGTTCTTCAATCTGGAGCTTCTCTCTAAGCCTGGAATGTTACACAATGAAGAACCCTTCTTCTCCCCTACGACTTCTCCCAGAAGCTCCATTTAGGAGGGCGTCATGCCAGCCATGTCTCTCTTCTTCAGGATGAACTCTGGACTTCCTCTACCTCTTCCTGGAGTCAGGCTGATCTGAGTTCAAATATAGCTTCTGCCACTTACTACCTATGTGGGCAAGTCACTTAACCCTGTTTGCCTTAGTTTCTTCATCTGTCAAATGAGCTGGAGAATGAAATGGCAAACCACTCCAGTATCTTTGCCAAGAAAACTCCAGAGTCAGACATGAGTAACCTACCAAGCAACAATCTCCTGTTTTAGCCTATCTTATCTGGCATTTGTAGGTTAGTCTTCAATTGCTTCTAGGACACTTTCCTTCTGTTCTGACTTTATGCACTGGCCTTATTTTTCTTTCTTTACTTGGTCTCTTTCTATCCATGGTGTATCTATAACCCACTCATCTCTCCAGTCTAAGTATAAGCATTAATGTCTTGGTTTAATTCCCTTCTACTTTTTTTCTGGGTGTTCCAAAGGCCTCCCATTATCGCCATCTTTCTCTTTAACCTGGTCCCCTTTCATTTGCTAATGTAGTATAGAAAATAGTGGAACCCATCAAGGTATTTCAACATTTGATTTCAGATTTACTAATATTTCCCAAGACAGAAACACAGTCTGTACCTGAACTTAAATGAGTAATAAAAAAAGTGAAGGGCATCATTGTCTGCTTCCATTTTTAGACATTTTTAAAAGTCCCAATAACTAAGAGTTTGATATTAGTTAGTGAACAAGCATTTCCTTCTTGCTGGTTATCCATGCTAAAAATTGAGTATGCAAAGAAAGGCAAAAGCATAGTCTCTGCCTAGAAGGAGCTTACAGTCTAATGAGGGAGGCAAAAAGTAAACAGCTCTGAACAGAGATGTATAGAGTAGTAGTGGAAGATGACCTCAGAGGAAAGGCACTAAAGTATGTCTGATTCCATCATTCTCCTAATCAGTAAACTCCAGTGGCTCCCAAACACCAAAAAGATCAAATATAAATTCATGTTTGGCCTTTGATGTGCTTCACAATCTGGTGAAGATGACTGGTCATTGAGGACCAGCTTTTGTTTTTTTTTTTTTAAATAATTAATGTCTGATGGTGTCATTCTTTTTTTTTTTCCTTTTAAACTCTTACCTTCTGTTATAGAATCCATATTAAGTATCAGTTCCAAGGCAGAAGAGCAGAAAGGGCTAGGCAACTGGAGTTAAGTGACTTGTCCAGGGTCACACAGCTAGGAAGCATGAGGCCAAATTTGAATCCAGGACCTCCTGGCTCTTTATCTATTGAGTCACCTCACTACCCTTAATGGTGTTATTCTTTACAAATCTCCCTATAAGAAAGCATTCCAAAGTGCTTCCTTCCTTCCTTCCTTCCTTCCTTCCTTCCTTCCTTCCTTCCTTCCTTCCTTCCTTCCTTC